>NW_026897965.1:0-42218 GCF_033153095.1 Gastrolobium bilobum | reverse complement strand
AGGATTGCTGTTACATAATTGTTTTTTTGATTTATGACTTTTCTTGGATGTTGTGATTGGAGCGTATAGCTGGGTAATAGAAACTGTTAGTCTTTTCGCTAATCCTGTTGGGTTTTAAAACTGAGTAAGGGTAACAGTGGTGTAATCATGACGATAATGTAGTTAATTAGCTTTACGAAGGACTTGTTATTAGTTCTGAAAACTGTACGAAGACAAACTTATGTAGGAATAGGACACTTATTTAAGTAGATCCAGTTAAAGCCCTTAGAAAGTAGAAGTTGGAACTAATCAAGACTTAGACATGTGGGTCTGTTGTCGTTACAAATCTTCGAATGGTGAATTGGCACTAGACATCATTCTTGAGAAAGAAGATGTTAAACAAAGTGGTGATGTGTAGAGTAGGATATTTTATCCCTGTCCCTGTGTTCTTCTTGTGAGTGATGCTTGTCATTTTACTTCGTACATATTGGATTGCTTGGTGTGATTTTGACCACTTTTTGACTTGCACGTAGATTTATTGTCTCTGATCATAACAATAGATTTGAGGTGCTGATGATTGAAATTTACCAGTTTAGATTTTTTTTAACATTTCATTGGAACTGAATGCATAATTAAAGAAAGGTTATCTGAACTGAAATTAAAATATAGTGGACTGAATAGGTAAATTGTAATTACATGGAACTACACTTTATTTGGCTTGTTTTATTATGTTGATTGAATGACACTTTGCTAAAGCTAATATTCGAGTAAACAACAGAAGGTTCAAACTGGCTATTAAAATTTTGTTAAACCGTGCATGGGCATAGATCATCTGCATTAATGACACCATTGGATTGAACAAAGATAATGGGATTCGACTGCTTATAAGTTTTGACTGTTATGCTTTCGTACATGTCAGTTTTATTAAATGGTGGGTTCGGAAATTTGATGTCTGCTGGTACATAGGATTTTAAGTTGGCTTATTTTTATGAACACTATAATATTAATCTGGTCAAATCAGTTCGCTGCATCTAAGGAATACCTACATTTAAATTATTTAACACTAGTCACATGTAAACTTTTAGTTGCATGATTCGGTTTTCCTGCCGGATGAATTACAATTGAACTTGTGGAACATTGCATCATGCTTGGTCCTTGATTTAATTTGTCTATGTATGTGCTGTTGAATTAGCGCTTGAATCACATTGGGTTTTCCTTGAATAGCTAAAATGGATTGAAAGAAAACTTAGTTTAATTAAGTACTTTGCACTTGATGTATGAGTTGTTCGACTTTCTTGATTAATACCCTTTTATTCATGCCATGACCAGAATTGATGTAGCGTTACTTATTATGTTCTCACTTTGTTGCATCATCTTAGATTCTCAAAAGAGTATTATGTTTCGCCATGAATGTCAACCCTTAAATTGCATTGATTCACTACATAATTTGATTGAACTATAAACTGAAGAAACAGTGGGGTTATAATTTTATTGTTCGAGGTCAAAGTTTTGGCTGAAGTATTATTTTTGATATAAATTCATGTGTGTTCAAATTGTAGATATAAATTGATAGGAACCTTCATTCTTTTCTGCATATGCTTGTTAAGAACTGTCAATCTTTTGCATAAGCTATTCGAGTTAGTATCACTTAGAAATTTTGTTATACCTGCATTGTTCCTTGAACGCCTCATATATAAAAACTGAGTGCATCATCTAAAGGTTGTAATTACTTGGAACACTCTGATTCTTGTTTAAGTGATGTTTAATCGAAACAAAAATCCAACCTGTGACTTAAATACGCTGCTGTAAATCTCATTTTAAAAGTTTGATATTTATTCTGAAATTGTTTAAATACATCCTGAATTATTGTTGTTACCCTTGAAAGGTCCTCATCGGATAGATATAGTACTGCATGAATTAATGTGATTAGTCAATTGTTGAGGAATTTGAAATTCGGTGCTGTTCATGCATGAGGTCTCATACCCTAAAATATTAGTCGTCCCTTGAATGCAGATTTAATTACAGTTAGGAATTTTGAGTGTGATTATTATGAACTTGATTTATGAAAGTTTGGTCTGTTTGGTGGATTGTGTTTGGTGTCTGTTTCAAATTGTAATATGTGTCGATAATTGGAAAGTCATATCATGGTTAATGGATCCTCTGATCAGTGGAGTCAATTACATCTGAGGTACCTAGGACAGCGGAAAGCTCGAGGAAGTTTCCTCATATGGGTGTTTTGACGAGCTGTATGAGGGGTACCGCTTAACATGATGTGTCTGTAAGGTAGCATAGAATTTTGTGATTTTACAAAGACTCGCCCCATTTGAAATTTAGAATGTAATGTGCTCTGTTTCACTTGCTTGAGTTCCGGAAGGATAATGAAAATAGAATTATGTCTGTGATATTATTAGGTAGGGTGACTAATGTAGAAACTTGAATATCATGCATGTGTGTGTGATGTGTTTTAGTGAGTGATGATATAGGAATTCTGTGAAGCCCTCTATTTAATGTCATGTTTTGCTACATAGGTTATAATTTTGGAATTGGGTGAATAAGAGTTTAATCATTTATACCTACACTAGTATTAATTGTTAGAGTTATAAAGTAAAGATGTGTGTTGCAAATGGAATTGTTTAGTTGTCTATTAATTGTGCACTAAAACCCTAAGCTCTATTATAGTTTTTTTTTTTTGATATATAGCTGGAGTTTCTTGGCTTAGTGAGATTTTTGTCCGTTTTATTCCACTTGTGTGATCTGGTAATTGGTGATGTTTAAAAAGAACTCAGGAAATTGCTTGTATCCTGATTAAGCTTAGGAAGAATTTTTTTATTCCTTCCGCCCGAACAAAATTGTGTTACACCTATATTAATTAATGATCCTGTAAAGTACAAATTTGTTGATTGTGCTCTGAAAGGTTGATGATTTTATAGCTGGCTGTATGAATGCAGTGAACTGTTTGGCATGGTGTAATGGTTTAAGAGTTAGACTTAGGCAGATTTTGAAATGGTAGGATGAAGTTTGGGGACAAACTTCAAAACATGATGGGGAGAGTGTAACATCCGCAAATTTAGAGAATTATATAAATGTTATTTAGGGACATAGAAGTTTGTCCTGAATTGGAAATATATTAATTTATATATATATATATATATATATATATATATATATATATATATATATATATATATATATATATATTGTGTGGACTAAACTTAATTAATGAAAAGTAGGTTAATTATATTTTAGAGGAATAAAGGTTGGGAAATTAAAATATTGATTAGGATGGAATTTAGTTAATTTAGGGAAAATTATTTATTTGCTACAATCATGGTCAATTTATATATATTTAGGAATTCAATGTCCTAGTTAAAGAGGAGAGGTTTAATTTTAAGATATATCCCTTAATAAAATCCTAGATAATTCTTAGAAGGTATGTGAAATTGTGACCCATTAGAGGACAAAACTTTCCCCAGGCCTTTTAAGGGTCACGGCCCAAGACCTTGGTAGGGGACATACTTCAGCCCAAAGTTTCTCTTAAGTTCATCTCTTAGGTTATCCTAAGCATCTGAATGCTAAATGCTCATTGGCCTAAAATCCACATGCATGTATTCTCATTGGATAGCAAGTCCTCACACACACTCTTCATTATTCAATCACGGCTTGTGTACATTTTAGGAGTAAACAAATCTGAACTCTTGAGTTAATGTATTCAGACTTCAATCACCTTAATTAGGATCAGACATCCTTCTCATTATACCCTTTTCTCTATGCGTCTAAGGTGGAACTCCACGGCTGAACACTTGTCTTTCATTCTGAATCGAAACTCAGTCCAACCATTCCCTCTAAAATAGAAAACGCACACAGAAGAACTTCAAGGAGAATTAGGTTCTCATCTCTCCCCTCTCACCTACACCACAAAGACCGTGAATTTATGGTAAGGAGAGTTACCATCTAAGTCCCATTTTCCCTTGCTCTCCTTGGTTCGGCTGAGCTACAACAGCCATGGAAAGTGTGCCATGAGCTGCTTCTTCACCATTTCTTGCTCATTTTTCTCCCTTTGGCTAGACGAGGATTTTTGTTTTGCATGCAAGATGAAACGGAGTTCAACACTCCTTCTGTCCTTGTGCTCACCGTCCATTTCGCATAAGGAAGGCGAGGTAATTTTCGTTGCCTCCTTATTCTCTCCTACATAGACCGACTTCTGACCATGCTTTTCTTTTTGTCTGGAACATGACTCTGCCTCTATGGAGTCGCACCTCCTCTGCATGCAGCAGCAAAACCTGAAGTCTATCTAGGAAAGAACCATCATCTTTAGAATTCGGACCTACTTTCCACTGCATGCAAGAACAAGTGAGTGATTCACACCTTACTGTTTTCTAATTTCAGCGTGTGAGAGTGTGTGGGTTGTTCCGTATTTTATTTTTCTGTTTTGTTGATTGAAGTGAAGATACTAATTAGAAGCCAAAAGGAAAACTCCTAGGGAAACCTTTTTATTTCCCCTTTGTTCTTTCTCGGTTTTCATGCTCATGAACTAGAGTTTTTAAATTGGTGAGAGTTAATTATTCGATACGGTAAATGGGTACCTTGCATTGATGTAAATACATTTTTTTTATGAGCTATAAGTTGATTTGAATATGAGATTATTAGAAAATGAATGAAAAATCCATAATAATGATGAGTATTACCCACGGCCATATAGGAAGGTAGGCCATGAGTTGTTGTCAACTGAATGTCTATGTTAAATGTTGGATCATTAATCCTATAAGTGATACGATTGATTGAGGAACATGATGATTAATGATGAGAATGATGTACTCTAATGAGATATGTTTAAATTGGAACATGATGATTAATGATGAGATATGTTGTCGTACTGGGGCTACGGACCTCCGATTTTCTTATAATTTATATGCACGGGTAGCCCCAGGTGTCTAGTTTCATTATATATATAAACCTTGCAAAGAAATTCTGAAAGATCGATTTATTATGAATTTTACCAGCCAGGGCATTTGTGATATTTCCACTATTTTCTCTCTTATTTTGCGAGTTATGTTTCGAGGGGCAAACGAACTCCACATCACTATTATTTTATATTAACGTGAAGCCCCAGATGTCTAGTTTCCAGATTACAAAGAATATATTTTTGAATCGCTGAACTGGATTTTATACGAATTTTTAAAGACAGCAAGGTCTATCAGGAAATTTATATTTTTATTAAGTTTAAGAAATTTTGTGTACTCTGATTTTTATAATTAACCAGATCCCCTCTTTAGTTTTAATTGGCAAGGTAAAAGCGAAATTTTTCAGTCTCTAAAATACTATTAAAGAACTCTAATTCCGCTTAGCAAACAACTCTCTTGGAGGCCTACAAGAGAGGGTGTTACAATAACCATAATAAGTGTAAGTGAAAATTTAAAACCATATAAGTATTAAATGATAAATTATTTCATCGTAATAAATTTAAATAACAAGTTTAAAAATAAAGTAAATCAAATAATAAATCATAAAATCACAATAATTTTTTTCTGTTTTTAATTAAAATCACAATAAATTATTTAAAATCTCAATAAAATCACAATAAATAATAAATTATAGGCCCAGGTTCGTGTTGCGTTGGTGGTAGTATGAGTCAATTCTTGAGCAATGATGACATTGTCATGTATGTTTCTGCCCGGGACAAAACTTATATGGTTTGAAACGGAGAGACAAGCTTGTTCATAAGAGGCTTCAATCGATTGACAATGATCTTGGTAATGGCCTTATGGAAAACATTGCAAAGGGCAATAGGCCTTAATTGTTCTACCCTATCTGGTTTATCAACTTTAGGGATTAGGGCCAAGAGTCTCTTTCAAGGAGTGGATCTCTTCTGAGTTGTGAAACAGACGTCTGATATCTTGGCAGATGCTATCAGAAAGGAGGTGCCAATTCCTCTGGTAAAAGGCAGCCGGGAAGCCATCAATTCCAGGAGACTTGTGCGGTCCCATCTGAAAAGTTGAGTTTGGCAGAGATTAAGGGATCCGCCATTCCCATACTCAGATTCCACATTAATCTGGCTAGTGTTCGTGACATCTCCCAGAGGAAGGGTTTCATTCCTGCCAAGGTGATCTTCCTTTTTTATTTTTTATTTTGAATAAATTCAAGGGTATCCTCCAGCCACAACCGAAGATTAATCCCCATCGAGCACTGTTAGACCCTTTCGGAGGCAGCTCTCCCAAATCCTTTTTTTTCATTCCCAGAGCTCGAACTCGAGACCTCTGGTTAAGGGACTCAGGCTCCTTCACCTGTGCCAAAGGAGTTTGGCACAGGTTGATCTTCCTTAGCTTGGAACACAACACAGGTTGCCGTCGGAAAGCTCCCTTCAACTACACAGGGAGGAATAGCCTTAGTATCTGGCTCCTCTGTGTTGTTAAGCCTAATCACAGAAATCGAATTCATCAGGCCATCCTCATTTTGCTCAGCGGACATAAGCCTCATGGGGGTTTTTAACTCCTGGTCCCTGCAATAGTTTCCTGGATCCTTACAGGGTTGTGGTTGGTAAGTTTCAGCCTTGATATGTGTCTTACCATTTTCCTTTCTACTGCCTTCTGCATGCATGCCTTCCAACGCTTGGGCCCCTTTTTCCTTTATTCGTGACCCCATAGGGCTAGGTCTGTTGTGCTTAGTATGGGTATTTCTGATAATACCTAACTTAGTTATCGATATGTCAGTAGAAGAATGCCCTTTCTCACGTTTCGTTTTCTCCGAGGAATAGTGTATTCCTATTGAATCTTTTGGCTTATTGCAAGTAGTCAACTCCTTGGGGACACTTTCCTGACACACTTTAGCCACCTGCTCCTCCTGCACCTTCTGATCCTCCTGCTGAACTGATGTTTGACCCTTGTAGGTATCTTCCTGCTCTTCTCCTGACAGCACTGTAAACCTGGACGCCGAGCTAGCCTCGGTTCTGACGTTGGCCACCTTCCACCCGCGAACCTGTCCGTTGCCGATCTTCTGGGGCTGAGATTTGCCATGCGCCTCCGCCTGGTTTTGAGGGGTAACCTTTGGTTTGCTTCTTCTAGGATGTTTCTGGACTACCATCCATGAACCAAAGGCTTCTGCAGGTGTCTCACATGTAGTATCCTTTGTCTTCAAGATGCTTGACACAGCTGCTGTCGCCGTTGGAGTTGGTTTCTGTTTCTCCCCTGAATCTACACCGCCACTGCACATGTCCTTACGGTGTCCATAACGGCCGCACCCAAAGCATATAAGGTGCAGGCCCTCATAGGCTACATTAAATGTCCTCCCCAGCACATGGAATTGGGATATGAAACTCTTCCTCAAATCCACCTCAATGCAGATGCGAGCATACTTAGCTTTTTCCGTGTATTCTCCTCCTCCGCTGTCTGACTTGCGCAAAGAGTTCTTGTCCACCTTTATTGTCTTGCCAAGGAGATTTCCTATTTTCCACAAGTGAAAGGAAGAGTAGAGCTCTATTGGTAATCCTGGAATCCTTACCCAAACTGCCATCCTCTTGACTTGCTCATCATAGGGATCAAACATTGGTCTCCAACGTTGAACCACTACATAATGTTCCATAACAATCCAAGGACCCTCTTGAAGTACATGCTGGTAGTCCTTGTCATCCTTAAAGTTAATAAGGATATATCCATTATCCAGATCAATCACTTCAAAGGTACCTGAAAGATTCCAGATCTTTAGAAGCCTGGTCATAAGGAATCGATTATTTAATCGTTTTCCTAAGAGTTTTATGATCAAAGCTTTCCTCCACTTTTTGCAGTCCTCAATGTGCTGGCTCTTAGATAAATGGTACACTGGACACAAAGGGTTCTCTTGGTGTATAGGAAGCTCCTCCTCCAGTAGCCCGTACTGTTCCTCTTCCATATCATCTACTACCTCACTGTCTCCCAATGTATTATCCCCGTTGAGTTGAAGGACCATATCCTTGTAGGACACAAGTTTTCTACTGTGGACAGCATCTCCTATGGACATATCAATTTTGCATCCAGATGGTGCAACAGAACTTTGTAGATTACTAGGGACACTATAGTCTTTTTTGGAGTGATCTAATGATGACATGCATTCAAGTTCTGGTTTAGTAGCAGAGAGTCCTTCTGGTGAGTCCACTGGCTGCAGGGCCTTGGGAGAAAGTTCCGCTACAGGTATTTTACCTTGCATCAAGTTTTCAGCTAATATGACACTATTTTTTTTCTGAACCAGAGCATCCTTCAGAAAGGAAACCCTTGATGAATCAACATTGGACATATTTTTCTCAGCTTCAGCAGTCATAGAAGGTTCCCCACAGAGTTTATTTTCCACTATACCATTTGGAACTTCAATCAATATGTGGTTTGAAGTTGAAGAATCTCTATTTCCATTCACATTTGCCTTCATATTATCCTTCTTAACAATGTCAACAGGCTTCCTTGGAATAATACTTTTTCTATCACGAACATAAAACAACATGTAAGCTTGCTGATTTAAAACTTCACGCTCGCTGACATGACTCACCTGTTGCAACAGAGAAAATTGGGTTAAAATGATGAGTGACTTATATGAGGCAAGAATAGGGCACCCTAGTGTGGCTTCATGATAGTGTTCCTCCAAAAAACAGTCATCAATACAATAATTCACAAGTTATGTAGTTTATTTTCATAGCATATAATTCATCAATAGAAAAATTCACAAGTTTTTTTGTGTGGATAAAGGTGTTGTTGATGTTGATATAATTCATCAGACTTCTATGCATAAAAACAGCAGTACTTGTCCAGTTCTACAAACAAAAAACCAAACTCAGCCAAGAATTTGGAGGTATCTCAGAGTTGCAAGGGAAGACAACACCCAATCACCAAAAACAAACAAACATTTACGCAACAATAATGTCAAATTCCAAAGAGGTAACCATTATGAATAGACTAACTAGAGTTCGAAAAAACGAAATGCTATTCTACAATGTAATATTTACTCTTTTTTCTTGTTCCCCCGTCTCTAGAGACACTGACTACTTCTCACTTTCTCAGTACATTGCCAAGAATTGCAAAAACCATAGCACTAGAAAAAGAGAATTAGATAGGCATATTTTCATTACCTGGCTGTCATCCAAGGTATACCACATGTTATTCGAAGTGCGAACATAGCAATAATAGTGGCCAGAATGAGTGCTGGAACCAGAATGAACCAGAACCCCATAAAGAGAGTACTTCACATCCCCATCCTGCTAAACAGAAGAAAGTTGAAAGTAAGAAGTGTAACATAACCATATTATAAGTTACAGACACAAATAGAAGGCAGTCAAACAGCATAGCAAATATTTTGAAACAAAAAACTGTGAAAAATCTACTAAGCTTGTCCTTTTAAACATAGTAATCCTTCCACTGGCAAAACAAGTATTAGGGACATGATTTTTCCATCTTATCCAACACAAGTTTTGGAAGAACAACAAAGAGATATTTGCACAGAAAGTGAGATAATATATAACTTAAAAAAGAACATTGCTTACATATGAGCCACTAACAAAAGGTTTTAAGTTCAGCTCACAACCAAACTGAACATTCTTTTTAATCTTTTGCCCAGGATCGGGTGCATGGAACCGCTTAAGATGAATTGTTAACACATATGGTGCCTTATGAATTGTAAGCTGCTTGAGAGCTCTAACTTTCTGCTTGCATCGTTTACAATGGTATTGCCTCTCCCCACCATCCAACCATTCTGCAGCAGTGAAATTTGAAAGTGCTTTTTCCAATGAATCTGCCTTGAATATATCAAGACTTAAATCTAAGAATGGATCAAATTTGTTGGAGCCATAAGAACACTGCTGGCATTTCACCTGGGAAAACCAACCAAAAAACTATTTGAGTTGTTGTAAAAGAGTAATCATACATCAAAGTGTAAAGAACTAATTCAACACAAAAGCGTAAGTTGTTACGTGAATGCTACATTAATGGTTTAATATTTCTCTAACACGTCTCCTCACACAAAAAAATTGTTGCGCCTGAAGGGTGAACAATGCAAAGGCTCGTCTAATTGTGCTAAGGAACTCCACAATTTCTAATTATTTATTAATAGAATGGGGCCAGTGAGGATCAAACCCGTTACCACTTAGTCACATAGGCTCTAATACCATGTAAAGAACCAATTCAACCAAAAAGTTTAAGGTGTTCAGGGAAGGCCATATTAATGATTTTATATTTCTATATAGATTCTCATATTTTATTAGATGCCAAGTGAACCATTTTCGAACCACCATTAATAATGATATCACTCTTAAAAATTCCACCTCTAATCAAGAAACAATTACCTGACTCCGGAGACTACCACCAAAGATCTTATGAACAAAACTCTTTTCGTAAGCACCAGGTGATTCACTTGGTACTCCAGAAGGGAGGCAGCATTTATGCATCGACTCAAGTAAGTTAACCATATACTCGTGTGCATCCTCCTGCCTTGCCGTTCGGAAATTTCGTGATATGCCTGATCTCTTGTCAGGAAATACAAATTCAAGCGAATAAAAGGACATTGCGAAAGTGAAGATAGGAAAGATAGGAATTCATGCACCTTGGCACAAAGGATTTCATGCACTAAAAGCACAGAAAGATAGGAAAAGGAAGAAGAATATTTTATAAAGGTGGCCTAATTCTTATCAAATGTCTACAACAACAAGAGAACAAAAAATGGACCTTAACTGCTCATTCATAAATCAAACTCAAAACATAAGGATACACCGTAGATTCCTAACAAGATCCGCTGGTGATAATATTGTCCCAGTTGATTGCAGTGCACGACTCACGTGATCCTGTATTGCACACAGAGCACAAAACCCAGCAATGTGGCCTACAATTATCGTAAAATATAATTAAAATATCAATATAACAAAAACTTTCTTCACACATACATATGCACCATTGCTAACTAAAAGGAGAAATTACGAAAACATAACCCCATTCAACTTTGCTCATTTAACAGCGTCAAGTAAACCAAAGAAAAAAGTGAACAATAAATTAAATATCACCATGAACATAATCTGGATAGTGTCACAGTAGAGGATGAAAAAAATGGAAAAAGTGGGTAGTTGCTCACAGGAATTTTTATGCTTGCCACTTTGCAGGTATGCAGCTAGTGGCTCCGTATATGTCAAACACTGCAACACCGAATTGAGAAAACATGTGTTTCCAAGATTTTTCAACCCAGCTCCCTGAAAATTATAATTAGCATCCCTTTCTGTAACAGAGCCTATAGATAGTAAAGCCCAAAGAATAAAAATGCCAAAGCTCTCAAGCAGAATAAGGAAATAAATTTCGGGAAGAGGGGGAATCAATATAAGGGATTTTGTGATTGCATTTAAAACAAAATTTGTATTCAAGACCAAAACAAAATCGGAGGATTAAGAATACAAATAGTTGAATGTGGAGGGGGAAAAAGTTGATATCCTTCACATAAATGTGAAATCAATCACTTTAAAGAATAGACCACAAAAATTGCCATAATAATAAAAAAAAAAAAAAAAAACTGCATGACCCGGGAAAAAGAGTAGAAAGGACACAAACAGAAAAAAAGAAGCCCATATCAAAATCATCAAGCGTAATCTAATTTGCATCCCGAATTTTCAAGCTGCGCGTGAACCGCCGACCGAGTTTCTAAGGTCGTACGAAAGCAAAAAAAAATATTTGAGAGACGAAGAAACTCACTATTCTTCGAAAGGTAATCCCGAAGCTGAGCTCCGGATCCAAGCCATAGTCGGATAATTCGGAACCGTCGTGCTTCTTGGAAGCCGCAGTCGGCACCGGGAGCGGAACCAGGTCGATTCAGAGTTTCCGTTTTGATCAAGAAACTCTCCGTCATTCTTGAATATTGAGAAAAAAAACTTCGATTTCTGATTGCAAAGTGGAAATGCGGTGAAAGTGGGAAAGAGAAGACAACGATGGTGGTGTATGTGTATGTGTATGTGTATGTGTATGTGTATGTACTGATGCACAAGGTTTTCGGCTCTCGCGAAAGAGGAGTATTAGTTATAAAGGGTGGCTATGGCTACTATTAAACCCTGCACACACTACCACCAACGCAACACGAACTGGGCCCAAAATTTATTATTTATTGTGATTTTATTGTGATTTTAAATAATTTATTGTGATTTTAAATAAAAATAGAAAAAAATTATTGTGATTTTATGCTTTATTATTTGATTTACACTATTTTTAAACTTGTTATTTAAATTTATTATGATTAAATAATTTATCATTTAATACTTATATGGTTTTAAATTTTCACTTACACTTATTATGGTTATAAAAATATATCACTTAGATCTCTTGTGATTTTATATATACATTTTTTTTCTTTTTCTTAACTTGTATCTTATATTATTATCATATTATAAATTAAAATTATTATGTACCGAAATATATAAATTACTCATTTAAATTTAAATTAATTTTAATTAATAATAATATCAATTATAGCCTTATAATTTTATAAATATAAAAAATCTTATTTTCCCTCTTCTTTATTTTATATCCCCATCTAATGCATTTAAAGCAAATAAATAAAAATAAATTTTCAAAAAATTAACTTATTTTTATCATGAAAATCAATTCAAATCAAATATGATTCTATTTTATCTATTTTTTACCCCATATCATTATAAAATTATCTAAAGAAAGTGAACATCTTATTTTGATAATACATATGTAATTTATCTTAAATTATAATTTTTAATTTTTTTAATATATTTTTTAGATAAAAAGGTAAGATAATTTATAAATTAATTTTAAAATATATTTTCAAATATTTTTTAATTTAATATTTTTTATTAATTTAATTATAAGCCCATAGAATAAAAATGCCAAAGCTCTCAAGCAGAATAAGGAAATAAATTTCGAGAAGAGGGGGATCAATATAAGGGATTTTGTGATTGCATTTAAAACAAAATTTGTATTCAAGACCAAAACAAAATCGAAGGATTAAGAATACAAATAGTTGAATGTGGAGGGGGAAAAAAGTTGATATCCTTCACATAAATGTGAAATCAATCACTTTAAAGAATAGACCACAAAAATTGCCATAATAATAAAAAAATCAAAAAAAACTGCATGACCCGGGAAAAAGAGTAGAAAGGACACAAACAGAAAAAAAGAAGCCCATATCAAAATCATCAAGCGTAATCTAATTTGCATCCCGAATTTTCAAGCGGCGCGTGAACCACCGACCGAGTTTCTAAGGCCGTACGAAAGCAAAAAAAAAATATTTGAGTGACGAAGAAACTCACTATTCTTAGAAAGGTAATCCCGAAGCTGAGCTCCGGATCCAAGCCATAGTCGAATAATTCGGAACCGTCGTGCTTCTTGGAAGCCGCAGTCGAGGCACCGGGAGCGGAACCTGGTGGATTCAGAGTTTCTGTTTTGATCAAGAAACTCTCAGTCATTCTTGAATATTGAGAAACAAAAGCTTCGATTTCTGATTGCAAAGTGGAAACGCGGCGAAAGTGGGAAAGAGAAGACAACAGTGGTGGTGTATGTGTATGTGTATGTGTATGTGTATGTACTGATGCACAAGGTTTTCGGCTTCCACGAAAGAGGAGTATTAGTTATAAAGGGTGGCTAGGGCTACTATTAAACCCTGCACACACTACCACCAACGCAACACGAACTGGGCCCATAATTTATTATTTATTGTGATTTTATTGTAATTTTAAATAATTTATTGTGATTTTAAAAAAAATAGAAATAAAATTATTGTGATTTTCTGATTTATTATTTGATTTACTTAATTTTTAAACTTGTTATTTAAATTTATTATGATTAAATAATTTATCATTTAATACTTATATGGTTTTAAATTTTCACTTAGACTTATTATGATTATAAAAATATATCACTTAGATTTCTTGTGATTTTATATATACATTTTTTTTATTTTTCTTAACTTTTATCTTATATTATTATCATATTATAAATTAAAATTATTATGTACCGAAATATATAAATTACTCATTTAAATTTAAATTAATTTTAATTAATAATAATATCAATTATATCCTTATAATTTAATAAATATAAAAAATCTTATTTTCCCTCTTCTTTATTTTATATCCCCATCTAATGCATTTAAAGCAAATAAATAAAAATAAATTTTCAAAAAATTGACTTATTTTTATCATGAAAATCAATTCAAATCAAATATGATTATTTTTTATCTATTTTTTACCCCATATCATTATAAAATTATCTAAAGAAAGTGAATATCGTATTTTGATGATACATATGTAATTTATCTTAAATTATAATTTTTTAATTTTTTTAATATATTTTTTAGATAAAAAAAGGTAAGATAATTTATAAATTAATTTCAAAATATATTTTCAAATTTTTTTTAATTTAATATTTATTATTAATTTAATTATAAGCCCAAAGAATAAAAATGCCAAAGCTCTCAAGCAGAATAAGGAAATAAATCTCGGGAAGAGGGGGGATCAATATAAGGGATTTTGTGATTGCATTTAAAACAAAATTTGTATTCAAGACGAAAACAAAATCGGAGGATTAAGAATACAAATAGTTGAATGTGGAGGGGGAAAAAGTTGATATCCTTCACATAAATGTGAAATCAATCACTTTAAAGAATAGACCACAAAAATTGCCATAATAATAAAAAAAGAAAAAAAAACTACATGACCCGGGAAAAAGAGTAGAAAGGACACAAACAGAAAAAAAGAAGCCCATATCAAAATCATCAAGCGTAATCTAATTTGCATCCCGAATTTTCAAGCTGCGCGTGAACCACTGACCGAGTTTCTAAGGTTGTACGAAAGCAAAAAAAAAATATATTTGAGAGACGAAGAAACTCACTATTCTTCGAAAGGTAATCCCGAAGCTGAGCTCCGGAACCAAGCCATAGTCGGATAATTCGGAACCATCGTGCTTCTTGGAAGCCGCAGTCGAGGCACCGGGAGCGGAACCAGGTCGATTCAGAGTTTCCGTTTTGATCAAGAAACTCTCCGTCATTCTTGAATATAGAGAAAAAAAACTTCGATTTCTGATTGCAAAGTGGAAATGCGGTGAAAGTGGGAAAGAGAAGACAACGATGGTGGTGTATGTGTATCTGTATGTGTATGTAGTACTGATGCACAAGGTTTTCGGCTCTCGCGAAAGAGGAGTATTAGTTATGAAGGGTGGCTATGGCTACTATTAAACCCTGCACACACTACCACCAACGCAACACGAACTGGACCCAAAATTTATTATTCATTGTGATTTTATTGTGATTTTAAATAAAAATAGAAAAAAATTATTGTGATTGTATGCTTTATTATTTGATTTACACTATTTTTAAACTTGTTATTTAAATTTATTATGATTAAATAATTTATCATTTAATACTTATATGGTTTTAAATTTTCACTTACACTTATTATGGTTATAAAAATATATCACTTAGATCTCTTGTGATTTTATATATACATTTTTTTTATTTTTCTTAACTTGTATCTTATATTATTATCATATTATAAATTAAAATTATTATGTATCGAAATATATAAATTACTCATTCAAATTTAAATTAATTTTAATTAATAATAATATCAGTTATATCCTTATAATTTTATAAATATAAAAAATCTTATTTTCCCTCTTCTTTATTTTATATCCCCATCTAATGCATTTAAAGCAAATAAATAAAAATAAATTTTCAAAAAATTGACTTATTTTTATCATGAAAATCAATTCAAATCAAATATGATTCTATTTTATCTATTTTTTACCCCATATCATTATAAAATTATCTAAAGAAAGTGAATATCTTTTTTTGATAATACATATGTAATTTATCTTAAATTATAATTTTTTATTTTTTTAATATATTTTTTAGATAAAAAAGGTAAGATAATTTATAAATTAATTTCAAAATATATTTTCAAATATTTTTTTAATTTAATATTTATTATTAATTTAATTATAAGCCCAAAGAATAAAGATGCCAAAGCTCTCAAGCAGAATAAGGAAATAAATTTCGGGAAGAGGGGGGATCAATATAAGGGATTTTGTGATTGCATTTAAAACAAAATTTGTATTCAAGACCAAAACAAAATCGGAGGATTAAAAATACAAATAGTTGAATGTGGAGGGGGGAAAAAGTTGATATCCTTCACATAAATGTGAAATCAATCACTTTAAAGAATAGACCACAAAAATTGCCATAATAATAAAAAAATCAAAAAAAAACTGCATGACCCGGGAAAAAGAGTAGAAAGGACACAAACAGAAAAAAAGAAGCCCATATCAAAATCATCAAGCGTAATCTAATTTGCATCCCGAATTTTCAAGCGGCGCGTGAACCACCGACCGAGTTTCTAAGGCCGTACGAAAGCAAAAAAAAAAATTGTGACGAAGAAACTCACTATTCTTCGAAAGGTAATCCCGAAGCTGAGCTCCGGATCCAAGCCATAGTCGGATAATTCGGAACCGTCGTGCTTCTTGGAAGCCTCAGTCGAGGTACCGGGAGCGGAACCAGGTGGATTCAGAGTTTCCGTTTTGATCAAGAAACTCTCCGTCATTCTTGAATATTGAGAAACAAAAGCTTCGATTTCTGATTGCAAAGTGGAAACGCGGCGAAAGTGGGAAAGAGAAGACAACGGTGATGGTGTATGTGTATGTGTATGTGTATGTGTATGTAATACTGATGCACAAGGTTTTCGGCTTCCTCGAAAGAGGAGTATTAGTTATAAGGGTGGCTATGGCTACTATTAACCCCTGCACACACTACCACCAACGCAACACGAACTGGGCCCATAATTTATTATATATTGTGATTTTATTGTGATTTTAAATAATTTATTGTGATTTCAAAAAATAGAAAAAAAAGTTATTGTGATTTTCTGATTTATTATTTGATTTACTTTATTTTTAAAATTGTTATTTAAATTTATTATGATTAAATAATTTATCATTTAATACTTATATGGTTTTAAATTTTCACTTACACTTATTATGGTTATAAAAATATATCACTTAGATCTCTTGAGATTTTATATATACATTTTTTTTCTTAACTTTTATCTTATATTATTATCATATTATAAATTAAAATTATTACGTACCGAAATATATAAATTACTCATTTAAATTTAAATTAATTTTAATTAATAATAATATCAATTATGTCCTTATAATTTTATAAATATAAAAAATCTTATTTTCCCTCTTCTTTATTTTATATCCCCATCTAATGCATTTAAAGCAAATAAATAAATAAATTTTTTTTCAAAAAATTGACTTATTTTTATCATGAAAATCAATTCAAATCAAATATGATTATTTTTTATCTATTTTTTACCCCATATCAATATAAAATTATCTAAAGAAAGTGAATATCTTATTTTGATAATACATATGTAATTTATCTTAAATTATAATTTTTAACCTTTTTAATATATTTTTTAGATAAACAAGGTAAGATAATTTATAAATTAATTTCAAAATATGTTTTCAAATATTTTTTAATTTAATATTTATTATTAAATTAATTATAATTTTATTTGATAATATTATAATTATATTAAATAAAATTTAGAAAAATTAAATATTTTTATATTTATAAGATCAGAATGGGTCTAAGTGATATATTCTTGTAATCACAATGATTGTAAGTGAAAATTTGAAATCACATGAGGTTAAATGATAAATTATTTAAGCACAATGGATCTACACGACGAGTTTATAACACCAGGGGATAAGGTGATAAATTATAAAACCACTGAAAATAAAATTTTCCCTTTTTTAAATTTGAAGCAAATTGAAGAAGTTGAAGCATTAACTTTAAGTAATCAAGATTTTGCAAATAATGAAGGTAAGGAACTAAGCATAATCTTTCATCAATTATTATTTATTATTGTTTGTGAAAAACATAATTTCAAGATCCTTGATATTATACCAAGCTGCCGAATAACAAATACTTCCCAGAACAGAATTTCCATCATGTCAAATCCAAAGGCAGTTTACCAACAATATTTAACCGAATACAAAATCATAAGGCAAATGTGAGCAACAGTTCAAAATTCCATACGCTAGCTAATAGTCACAATAGGTCTCACCACCAAACACTTACCTTGGGTGTTCAAGTAATAATCAAACAGCAACAATCATCAGTCCACACTCAAGGGTCATGCGTACCTAAGCAAGAGCGTATTTAAATCAGAATTTTACTCGTACAATTCTATAATTCACAAACAAATATTCCCTGCCTCCTAGACTTAGCACTTAATCGGTTTCCTATGCTTCTTGTACTAAATCAAATTCTGACTTCATACTCATTAAACAACTCATTAACAGCGAAAGAATTCGAAGCTCTCCACATATACCGATTCGGTTTCAATATTAAAATAGTCTCATGGTCTTTTATTCGTATTTTCAACATTACAAGGTCTACGGTGTGCTAAGGGACCTATAATCAAGCTGTATCGTAAAGTATACTAAAGCAAGTTAGGCACATTGATTTATTTTAACCAAACAGACCAACAATTAATAAGAGCTATCCTTACAAGCTCACTATACGGTTTTCCAGACTTCACAAGACGCACCAAAATTCTATTGTCACAACCTTTTCCACAAGACTAATGGAGCGATTTAGGCTTTCTAGTATGTTGTTCTCTAAGTTCACAACACCAACAATTTTTAATAATTTTTCTGACTTCCAGTTCTTTCTTTACTAACTTATTAATAGCAAAATTTTCCAAAGCTTCCCAAGCCTACCCATACGGTTTTCCACCTTAAAGGGCTCAAGATTTTTTATCTACATTTCCTACATTTCTACTCCTATGGTGCGCTAGAAGTGTCACATAAGCGTGCTGTATACATAAATTTAATACATGTAAAACCTAATTAATTTGGTTAATTGTAACAGCCCGTTACGTACCGGTATTGTTAACATTAATTATGATATTAAGCGCAGTTACAATCACAGCAATTCATTTATAAAAATGCGAATAAACTTTTTCCGATTATTACGCGAGCATTTAAAACAATAAAAAGCGTAATAATTAAAAACTGTGACTACAACTGTTAACTCTTGCGGAATATTTATTTTAACTATTTTTACATTACACTTTACTTATTATAAGTTACTAAGGGGTTCCCATAAACCCACTTAGCCAATTACTAAACTATACGTTTTTACCTATTTAAACATGGTTCACTAATTAATTTTCTGCGAACACACCGCTCATAACCAGACCTTCTTCTCAGATTATATTTTTGTCTTACTTAATTCCCTTTTCAACAAGCTATCACACGCTCAATTCGGAGCTCATTTGCTCCGGTTATCGCCGTTTGAAGTTGAATAAGCGAAACAGCCAACCCACCCCAAAACAGCTCAAAACCTCTCTCACTCTCTGAATTACTGCACTGAATCCACTAATAAAATTGCCCTCAAAATTTTACACCATAAACTAGACACCTCAATCTTCGATTTGATATATCATACGCTTAATTTGACTGAGAAACGAAGCGGGAATTAATTTCCCAAAACTGGTCCAGAACTGCCACATGTGCAGTAGGCACATGAGCAGTCTGCGTTCCTCCATTTGTTTCAGGTCGAAGACCAACCCAGATTTTTCCCAAATTTTGACACAAGGTAGAGGACATCTCAACCTTCAAAATGGCGTATGGCACGTCCCTATTGGACCTCTTTGGAGGGAGATATGCTCTCCCGAAGTTCACCTAAAATCTGCCAATTCTACTGAAAATTCGCGAGTTTTCTTTATTTTTCCTTAAATCCCCAAATTTGTACAACTCAAAAGTACTTCAATTGTACCTAATAATCCAATAATAATCCAGTAATAATCCAATGGGTGGCACACACAAGGACCAACAATGCCTTGGGGCACTTACAACCCAATCCAGTTTATAGTTATTAGACACATAGTTCACTTTAATCATTCTTAAATAGTTGCAATCACTAACATCACTTTCATGCATTTTTTCATCATACTTGTAATCATCATCTAAAATAGGCCTAAGGCCCTTCCATCATAACTTGTCATGCATCAAGGTACAATTACAATATTTGCTTTACAACTTACAACTTACAAATTAAACTTAATTACAATCTTCCAATATTACAACTTAAATACAAATGGTAAAATAAACTACATGACATGACTACTAGACTTAGGCAAAATGGCATGAACAAATATGCTAATGAAGCTCATCCTACATACATATGAGATGTTCATGCCCTAAGTCTAGCCTAGGCCACACGGCCAACAAAATGCAAAATGTTAAGCACTCCACTGCTCACTCTGCAGGCCTCTTGCCCGTGGCTCCAGCTCCATTGCTACCTCCTGAAATAAATGCCCCGAGACGGGGTGAGATATACGAATATATCTCAGTAACCCAGAGGTTCTGGAGAAAACTCCGCCCAATGGTTCACTTCGATGCATATCAATAGTATAAAACAACCACTTTCAAAACGGGATAAAGCAAGGGATTTAGAGAAACTGGGGAATATCGGGATACAAAATACGACGATGCGGGATGGTAGCTACCAATACCACGCACGCCCTGGGCATATATAAGCCTACGGGTATCATCCAAGGTGTGTTCCAAGAACCACAACCATGATGCCCAAACCAACCATAACACCCGAGACATTCCTAGTGTGCTCCTATCCGGATCACACACCACGACCCTAGGTCAACTGGAACTCCCTCTCGGAGACCTATCCAGTGGAAGTCCGAAACTGCACGAATGCTAAAACTGTCTACTGGCCAGAGACTCGGTACATAAGTACCCTCATAAATGCTACATGCATGCTCATGCTGTTCTACACTACTCATATACACTTCCTACCATCACCCTCAACGGGTATGGTGGAACAGAAAAGGGGAACAAGCCCCAGTACCAAGAGGTTACCTTAATTTGTTCTTTCCCTTAGCTCCGCAACAGCTTATTTCACAACTTGGTACACAACAGAATGCCTACACAGAGGACATTCCCAATCACTCAAAACTCAAACAATACATGCTAATTCACAATTATACATGCATTGATTCAATCACTTACCTCAATCCACTTGGTCCAGGACCAAGGGAAATCCACTGATTCACTGTTCAGGATTTAAGTCGACGTACGACAACCTATACAACCACGTACAACCATCAGTATACGTCAATTTACGTCAAAACGCGAAAAACACGAAATCCTCCCCATCCTCCTTGATGGTTCGGCCATAGTAGTGTTAATTTGAGATTTATTTTTCTAAATTTTCTTTCTCATTTTATTACTCATCCTTAGGTTGCCATAAGGCTAATTCAAGTGTCGTTTCGTCGTTTTACGTCTTTTAAGCATCGTTTTACCAAATAGCTTACTCTAGGTTCATTATGTCCCTAAACACAAGTTATTAATTTCCATTGATTCTTCCACTATCAATCCATCACACAACCCATCTAAAGACCATTCAGTTACACATTACACCATTCAAATTATTTTTCCAACACAATTACTCATTTTTCCCACAATGGCCGAATTATGCCCTAGGGAATCCCAAAGGATTTCTTTCCATTTTCAACCATTCCACTTCACCTACAATCTCATATTTTTATCATACAATCATTCAACAACTCTTTACTAACATCGCAACACATTTCCAAATTTCCATCATCATAAGCACTCAAAATTTTCCTAAGTTAAAATCAACATTTTTCACCTAAAATTTTCATTGCATTTCTAGCTTTAATACGTCATTCTAAGACATTATCAGCTAATACATGTAACAGCCCGTTACGTACCGGTATTGTTAACATTAATTATGATATTATGCGCAGTTACAATCACAGCAGTTCATAATAATTAAAAGCTGTGACGCAGTACAATCACAGCAGTTCAATAAAAACTCTACTACGCGAGCATTTAAAACATAAAAAGGCGTAATAATTAAAAGCTGTGACTTACTTAAACCATTTTTATAACTTACATCATTTATTATAAGTGACTAAGGAGTTCCCATAAACTCACTTAGCCAATTTCCAACTTTACGTTTTTACCAATTCAGAACAGGTTTCACTCTAAATTTTTCTGCGACCAAACCGATCGCAACCAACCTTTCTTCTCAGATTATATTTTTGTATTACTTAATTCCCTTTTAAACAAGCTATCATACGCTCAATTCGGAGCTCATTTGCTCCGGTTATCGCCGTTTGAAGTTGAATAAGCAATTAGCCCAAACAACCCCAAGAACAGCTCCAAACCACTCACATTGCTCGAATTACTGCATTCAATATACTCAACCATTTGCTCTCAAATTTTTATCCTACAACTAGACATCTCAAACTTCATTTTGATATATCACACGCTTAATTTGACTGAGAAACAAAGCGGGAATTAATTTCCCAAATCCGGTCCAGAATCTGCCGCAGGTGCAGGGGCACATGGGCAGTCCGTGTTTCTCTATTTTTTTCAGGCCGAAGATCAACCCAGAATTTCCTCAAATTTTGACACAAGGTAGAGGACATCTCAACCTTCAAAATGGCGTATGGCACGTCCCTAGGGGACCACTATGGAGGGAGATATGCTCTCCCAAAGTTCGCCTAAAATCTGCCAATTCTACAGAAAATTCGCCAGAGTTTCCTTTGTTTTTCCAATAATCCCAATTTGTAAAAGATCATTTAAACCTCAAATGTACCTAATAAACACATGATAATACAGTAATACTCCAATGGGTGGCACACACAAGGACCAACAACGCCTTGGGGCACTTACAACCCAATCCAGTTTATAGTTATTAAACATAGAGTCCATATTAATCATTCTTAAGTAGTTGCAATCACTAACACCTTTTTCATGCATATTTCCATCATACATATTATCATAACCTAAAATAGGCCTAAGGCCCTTCCATCATAATTAGACATGCATCAATACTATTACAATATGGCTTTACAAATTACAACTTGAAACTAAAACTTCAAATTACATTCTTCTAAAATTTCAATTTAATTTAAAAGACAACATAACCAAATACATCACTACTATAGACTTAGGCAAAATGGCATGAACAAGATGCTAATGAAGCTACTAATAAATACAAATGACATGTTCATGCCCTAAGTCTAGCCTAGGCCACACGGCCAACAAAATGCAAAATAAGAAGCGCTCCACCGCTCACTCTGCGGGCCTCTTGCCCGAGGCTCCTGCTCCACTGCTACCTCCTGAAATAAATGCCCCGAGACGGGGTGAGATATACGAATATATCTCAGTAACCAAGAGGTTCTGGAGAAAACTCCACCCAATGGTTCACTTCGATGCATATCAATAGAATACAACAACCACTTTGAAAACGGGATATAGCAAGGGATTTAGAGAATGGGGAATATAAATAAAACAAAATACGACGATACGGGATGGTAACCCCAATTCCACGTACACCCTCGGCATATATAAGCCTATGGGTATCATCCAAGGTGTGTTCACAGAAACCACAACCCTGATGCCCAAACCAACCAAAATGCCAAAGACATTCCTAGTGTGCTCCTACCCGGATCACACACCATGACACGCAGTCAACTGGAACTCCCTCCTGGAGACCTATCCAGCGGAAGTCCGAAAATGCCCGAAGGCTAATAAAACTGTCTACTGGCCAGAGACTCAGTACATAAGTACCCATAGCAATAATGCATGCATGCTAATGTGTTCTATACTATTCATACACACTTCCTACCGTTGCCATCAACTGGCAAGGTGGAACAGAAAAGGGGAACAAGCCCCAGTACCAAGAGGTTACCTTAAATCGTGTTTCCACAAGCTCCGCAGCAGCTTATCCCTCAACTCGGTACACAGCGGAATGCCTACACAGAGGACATTCCCAATCACTCTCAGCTCAACCAATACATGTTAATTTATAATTATACATGCAATGAACCAATGTCTTACCTCAATCCACTTGGTCCCGGACCAAGGGCAACTCACTGATTCAAGATTCGGGATTCAGGTCGACGTACGACAACCTATACAATAACGTACATCCATTAGTACTCGTCAAATAGTATCAAAACGCAAAATCACAAAAATCCTCCTCATCCTCCCTTGATGGTTCGGCCATTGTAGTGTAAATGTGAGATTTATTTTTCTAAATTTTCTTTCTCATTTTGTTACGTCTCATTAGGTTGTCAATAGGCCAGTTCAAGTGCCGGTTCGTCATTTTCGCGTCGAATTACATCAAAACGCAAAAATCGCCAAATCACCCTTTTTCCCCTTGGAGGTTCGGCCATGTAGGTGTAAATTTGAGATTTATTTTCCTAAATTTTCTTTCTCATTTTATAACACTCCCTTAGGTTGTTTAGAGACTAGTTCAATCGTCGTTTTTTCGTTTTTCGACATTTACGCATCGTTTTGCGAAACATTCCATTCTGGGCTCATTTAGGTCTATAACACAATTCATTTTTTCCATTGATTCAAACACTCTCCAAGCACAACACAACCCATCTAAGCACCATATAACTACACAAATCATTATCCAAATCATTTTTCAACATCAATTCCTCAATCTTTCCTCAAAGAATCGAATTTTAACCTATGGCATTCCAAGGAATTTCCATACAACTTTAATCATTCCAACCATCACACAACCTATTATATCATCATACCATCATGCCACCATTCATCAAACAAGTCTCAACACCAAAATTCACAAATTCCAAAATCATGATCATCAATTTTTCTAAGTTAAAAATCATCACATTTCACTTAAAATTTTCATTGCATTTCTAGCATTACTACATCATTTTAAGGCATTATCATCTAATAGACATTTTCCATTTGAGCTCTCTAACACAACACATCACAAAATCCCTCTTTAGGGTTCATAAACACAATTCACCAATCAATCATTGAAATGTTGAAATAACTCACCCAAATGCAAGGCAAATGACTCCTCCTAGGTATACTCCACCATTGGAGCATTCCAAAGCTCCATGAACACCAAATTCCACAAGTGAGCCGCGGCCTTTGAGGGGGAGGATCTTAAAATCCAGCCACTTTCACGACTCAAGGATAGCACCAATGGCTTTAGAAGGCAATTTCCAACAAATTTCAAGTTAAACTTTGTTGAATTTGGTTAGGATTTGAGTGATTTAGGTGGGAAGAAAATTTGAAAGAAAACTTGGAGAAAGAAGGAGGGGGGCTCGGTTTTTGGCTGAAGGAGGGGTGAAGGAGGTGATGAATAGTACTTTGATGAGGTGTTTTAAGTGAATTTTAAGTGGGGTGGGTCCCACGCCACCTCACGCGATTTAAAACGCGTCCAAACTCTCACTAAACGTCCGTAAATTCAAAACTTATTTAGAAACTCTAATTTATAACATTAACTATTCTCCTTTAATTATGCTTGGTCAGATGAATTAAGAGTTCTCCATTCGTTCGGAGAAAACACTGTTTTAAGCTATTACGCGCGCCATTGGCACGCTTCCCCAAACTGTCTTAATTTCATCGAATATTATAAGAAATCATATTTCCTAACTCATTAGACCATTTTTAACTCATATTTGAAACCTAGAGCTCAAAATTCCACTGGCACGTTTTACGGTGCAATCGTAACGCGATATTTTTACCCGCGAAAACACTATTCACTGATTTTTCTGAAACTTGCCTTTCCACTCAATTTTTCGTTCTGAACCCATTTCAGGGTTGTTTTTACCATCTGAGACCTTCTACTCAATTTTTATCTTCCTAGGGTTGCATGTTGGCTAATTACCGTTTTGCCCTTTCTTTGTATTTTGGCCTAATCTTTAGGATTTTCACTAATCCATCACTTGATTGCTCACTTAATATTTTAATTACTTGATTTAAAATTGTGAGGTGTTATAATACACATTTTCCAATTGAGCCCCCTAACACAACCCATCATCAAATCAAGCTTTAGGTTTCCAAAAATTCAATCACAATTAAACCATGTAAATGGGATGGAAACATACTCACAACAAAGGCTAGAAGCTACCCCAAGACTCCTCCAAGCAATAGAAGATCAAAAAGCTCCATGAACATCCAATTTTCTTCAAATTTTCGGATCTGATTTTTGCCTAATGCTCCACAAAGAGGAGATTTCAAGGCTTGGGAGTATCACCAATGGCTTTAGAATGGGTTTTCCAATAAATTTCAACATAAATTTCAAGGGTTTTGGTGGAGAAATGGATGATTTAGAAAAGGAAGAAAGCTTGGTGGGGTTTCAATTGGGGAGGGGGCTGTTTCACGTGGATGAGAGGGGAAGGGAAGAGAGAGAGCGTGAGGGAAAAAGTGAACATGACTCACTTAAGTGACTTTTTTCTTTAGGTGGGTCCCACACGCGATTTAACTTTAATCAATCACCTAATTTCAACCAGAAATTCATGACCTACGTATTTTTCTCGTCCATGTCATATTTTTGTTTCCTAAAAATACTGATAAAAATTTCGCGCTTATCGGTACAATTATACCGCAGTATTTTACACTGGTAAAATCACTATTCATCAATTTTTCCCGAATTTGCCTAACCACTCGATTTTTCGTTCTGAATCCATTTCCAGGGTTATTTTTATCATCTGAGACCTTCTACTCAATTTTTATCTTCCTAGGGTTGCGTGTTGGCTAATTACCGTTTTGCCCTTTCTTTGTATTTTGGCCTAATCTTTAGGATTTTCACTAATCCTTCACTTAAATACTCACTTAATATTTTAAATATTTAATTTAGAAATGTGAGGTGTTATATTAATCAAAGGGGCAGCCCAATCAATATAAAAAACTATTTCCAAGCTCACAAGGTTAAGCATTACGGTTTTAAGCCCTCAAATTGGTGCTCACTATTTTTCCTATACCAAACTTTTAGTCACATCATTTAGGCATGAAGGATTAACAATTTAGCATGTTGTATTCGGTTCTCCAACACATGCAAGATCAAATATTTTTGGTTCACTTCAAGAACGATTCAAGGCTGTTGGGGAGCTCTATTTCAAGCTCCCAAAGGAACCAATTTCAATTTACCCATACTATTTTCGTGGCTGTTCACGCGAACAGTAACCAGGAAAAATAACAGAAAAACTTGACATTGCATAACACACATGCAACAGCCGAACAGTGAGTGCAAAGGCTAGAGGTTTGATCCTTACTTCCTAAAAGATACATCTATGTACTCCGTTCAGTCAAGGGGGCAATTATTACATTTTGTGCTTAATTTCTTATACTCCTTCTCTCCAAGATCGACATCTTCAGCTATAAGCAATGGGAAGACTCCTTTAGAAATCAAAAATAGCAAACTGAGACAGAGGGGTAAAGAAAGCATCCTACCTTCTTGAATTGATTTAGACAGCGCACAAAAAAACAGAAGAACGATGCTGGGTTTGGTCCCAATCTGCATGCAATGGAAGCAACACCAAATCGAACCAGGTCAATGGGTATCCTAGGAAAACTCGGTCAGAACCTACTGAGGAAGAAAGGACAGGAACAACGAAGAACTCCTCACCTCCTTGTTGATGAGCGCTCGGCTGAATGGGAAGGGATGACCATGGGACTTAAGTGATAATCTTCTTCTCAAGAGGCTCACGGCCTTGGTGGAGTTGATGAATGGGGATGAGACAGACATGCAAGCTGGGCAGTGGGGAGTTCAACCAACGGTGAACAGGGGAATAAACTCAGCTTGATGTTCGAGACACGTTTTGGATTCTGTTTCTACGAGTTTAAGGTTTCTGGTTTGATTTTGTTACAGTGAAGTGCCAAGAGAGAAGAGAGAATCAAAGATTAATTAACATTCTGAATTAATTGCCAATACCTCAGCCTATGTCTCTCTCATGAGCGCTCTTGCGTGAAATGGTTAGGACAAGGGGGTGGTTTTCAACCAATGGGAATACATGCATAAGGAGTGGACCAATAGGGAGCATACATTCATATTTCCTTAGGATAATAAAGTGGATGGGTTATAAGTTTTGGGCTACCTAAATCCTTCTCTTAAGGCCTTTGGGTCGAACCATAAAGGTTAAGTGAAGTCCAATTTCCATTCTTAATGACCCAAAGTTCATGTACTTGGTGATTCTCTAGTCCTTCAAGTATAAATTAAAACTTATCATATCCTCTTAACTAGTGTTTCAACTTCCTAAATTACTCACTCACTCAAAATTATAATTAACATAAATTTCATGAATTAAAATAAGTCCACCCTAAATAAATATATATATATAAATGTACACCGAGTTCTAAGCAAGCTTCTATGTTCCTAACTAAAATTTATATAATTCCCTAAATTAGCAGGATGTTACATTCTCCTCACCTTGTTTCGAAGTTTGTCCCTAAACTTCCTCACTTGCTATACACAGCTTATCTATCATATTCTCGTACTAATTACTCCTGTAACAACACACTCATGCATAGAACTGTTTTATTCCCAACAATTAAGATTTTAAGTATATAATAGTTTTACAAGACAGACCCTGTCACTAAAGTGAGCATAAAATACCAACTATAAAATTTGACATACAATAAGTGTTTTACGCATCAACTCCTGACAAGACAAGGAAGCACATTCAAGTTAGCAATTCATGCCTAAATGAAACCAGTGAGTCCTATAAACCACAAGTCCTCACGCAATGAGGTATCCATTTCTAATCACACTTCCCTGCAATTTTTCCTTTGTAACTTTCTTGTGCAGAATTTTGTAAAGTAGAATTCAATTAATTCCTCCTTATTAAGTTTCATAATCAGTAATAGATCAACATAGCAGTAAGCTTACAGTTTCAAAAACTAATCCAATTGAGACCTTGAAGCACTTGAAAATGCTAAAATCAGATTACACAACAAGTAACAACACACTTTCAATTATAGAATGGCAGATCTTACAGTAATAAGCATAAATCGGTTTTTTTTTCTCCGTGCAACTGTGGGCCCATTTATTTTAAATAATTTATTTGATTTTAAAACAATTATTTTTAAACTTGTTATTTAAATTTATTATGATTAAATAATTTATCATTTAATACTTATGTTATTAAATTTTCACTTACACTTATTATGGTTATAAAAATATATCACTTAGATATGAATATATACATTTTTTTTTATTTTATCTTATATTATTATCATAATAAATTAAAATTATTATGTGAAATATATAAATTATATCAATTATATCCTTATAATTTTATAAATTAAAAAATGATTTTATATCCCCATCTAATACATATGTTTTTATCATGAAAATCAATTTATCTTAATCTAAAGAAAGTGAATATCTTATAATTTTTAATTTTTTTAATATATTTTTTAGATAAAAAAGGTAAGATAATTTATAAATTAATTTCAAAATATATTTTCAACTATTTTTTAATTTAATATTTATTATTAATTTAATTATAAGCCCAAAGAATAAAGATGCCAAAGCTCTCAAGCAGAATAAGGAAATAAATTTAATTTCGGGAAGAGGGGGGATCAATATAAGGGATTTTGTGATTGCATTTAAAACAAAATTTGTATTCAAGACCAAAACAAAATCGGAGGATTAAGAATACAAATAGTTGAATGTGGAGGGGGAAAAAAGTTGATATCCTTCACATAAATGTGAAATCAATCACTTTAAAGAATAGACCACAAAAATTGCCATAATAATAAAAAAAAAAAAAAAAACTGCATGACCCGGGAAAAAGAGTAGAAAGGACACAAACAGAAAAAAAGAAGCTCATATCAAAATCATCAAGCGTAGTCTAATTTTCTAAGGCCGAGTTTTTAAACTTGTTATTTAAATTTATTATGATTAAATAATTTAACATTTAATACTTATATGGTTTTAAATTTTCACTTACACTTTATAACTAATACTCCTATTTCGCGGAAGACGAAAACCTTGTGCATCAGTACTACATACACATACACATACACATACACATACACATACACCACCACCGTTGTCTTCTTTTTTCCCACTTTCGCCGCGTTTCCACTTTGCAATCAGAAATCGAAGCTTTTGTTTCTCAATATTCAAGAATGACGGAGAGTTTCTTGATCAAAACGGAAACTCTGAATCCACCAGGTTCCGCTCCCGGTGCCTCGACTGCGGCTTCCAAGAAGCACGACGGTTCCGAATTATCCGACTATGGCTTGGATCCGGAGCTCAGCTTCGGGATTACCTTTCGAAGAATAGTGAGTTTCTTCGTCACTCAAATATTTTTTTTTTGCTTTCGTACGGCCTTAGAAACTCGGTCGGTGGTTCACCCGCCGCTTGAAAATTCGGGATGCAAATTAGATTACGCTTGATGATTTTGATATGAGCTTCTTTTTTTCTGTTTGTGTCTTTTCTACTCTTTTTCCCGGGTCATGCAGTTTTTTTTGATTTTTTTATTATTATGGCAATTTTTGTGGTCTATTCTTTAAAGTGATTGATTTCACTTTTATGTGAAGGATATCAACTTTTTTCCCCTCCACATTCAACTATTTGTATTCTTAATCCTTCGTTTTTGTTTTGGTCTTGAATACAAATTTTGTTTTAAATGCAATCACAAAATCCCTTATATTGATCCCCCCTCTTCTCGAAATTTATTTCCTTATTCTGCTTGAGAGCTTTGGCATTTTTATTCTTTGGGCTTATAATTAAATTAATAATAAATATTAAATTAAAAAATATTTGAAAATATATTTTGAAATTAATTTATAAATTATCTTACCTTTTTTATCTAAAAAATATATTAAAAATATTTAAAAATTATAATTTAAGATAAATTACATATGTATTATCAAAATAAGATATTCACTTTCTTTAGATAATTTTATAATGATATGGGGTAAAAAATAGATAAAATAGAATCATATTTGATTTGAATAGATTTTCACGATAAAAATAAGTCAATTTTTTGAAAATTTATTTTTATTTATTTGCTTTAAATGCATTAGATGGGGATATAAAATAAAGAAGAGGGAAAATAAGATTTTTTATATTTATAAAATTATAAGGATATAATTGATATTATTATTAATTAAAATTAATTTAAATTTAAATGAGTAATTTATTTATTTCGGTACATAATAATTTTAATTTATAATATGATAATAATATAAGATACAAGTTAAGAAAAATAAAAAAAAGGTATATATAAAATCACAAGAGATCTAAGTGATATATTTTTATAACCATAATAAGTGTAAGTGAAAATTTAAAACCATATAAGTATTAAATGATAAATTATTTAATCGTAATAAATTTAAATAACAAGTTTAAAAATAAAGTAAATCAAATAATAAATCATAAAATCACAATAATTTTTTTTTCTGTTTTTATTTAAAATCACAATAAATTATTTAAAATCTCAATAAAATCACAATAAATAATAAATTATGGGCCCAGTTCGTGTTGCGTTGGTGGTAGTATGAGTCAATTCTTGAGCAATGATGACATTGTCATGGATGTTTCTGCCCGGGACAAAACTTATATGGTTTGAAACGGAGAGACAAGCTTGTTCATAAGAGGCTTCAATCGATTGACAATGATCTTGGTAATGGCCTTATGGAAAACATTGCAAAGGGCAATAGGCCTGAATTGTTCTACCCTATCTGGTTTATCAACTTTAGGGATTAGGGCCAAGAGTCTCGTTCAAGGAGTGGATCTCTTCTGAGTTGTGAAACAGACGTCTGATATCTTGGCAGATGCTATCAGAAAGGAGGTGCCAATTCCTCTGGTAAAAGGCAGCCGGGAAGCCATCTTCCAGGAGACTTGTGCGGTCCCATCTGAAAAGTTGAGTTTGGCAGAGATTAAGGGATCCGCCATTCCCATACTCAGATTCCACATTAATCTGGCTAGTGTTCGTGACATCTCCCAGAGGAAGGGTTTCATTCCTGCCAAGGTGATCTTCCTTTTTTATTTTTTATTTTGAATAAATTCAAGGGTATCCTCCAGCCACAACCGAAGACTAATCCCCATCGAGCACTGTTAGACCCTTTCGGAGGCAGCTCTCCCAAATCCTTTTTTTTCATTCCCAGAGCTCGAACTCGAGACCTCTGGTTAAGGGACTCAGGCTCCTTACCACCTGTGCCAAAGGAGTTTGGCACAGGTTGATCTTCCTTAGCTTGGAACACAACACAGGTTGCCGTCGGAAAGCTCCCTTCAACTACACAGGGAGGAATAGCCTTAGTATCTGGCTCCTCTGTGTTGTTAAGCCTAATCACAGAAATCGAATTCATCAGGCCATCCTCATTTTGCTCAGCGAACATAAGCCTCATGGGGGTTTTTAACTCCTGGTCCCTGCAATAGTTTCCTGGATCCTTACAGGGTTGTGGTTGGTAAGTTTCAGCCTTGATATGTGTCTTACCATTTTCCTTTCTACTGCCTTTTGCATGCATGCCTTCTAACGCTTGGGCCCCTTTTTCCTTTATTCGTGACCCCATAGGGCTAGGTCTGCTGTGCTTAGTATGGGTATTTCTGATAATACCTAACTTAGTTATCGATATGTCAGTAGAAGAATGCCCTTTCTCACGTTTCGTTTTCTCCGAGGAATAGTGTATTCCTATTGAATCTTTTGGCTTATTGCAAGTAGTCAACTCCTTGGGGACACTTTCCTGACACACTTTAGCCACCTGCTCCTCCTGCACCTTCTGATCCTCCTGCTGAACTGATGTTTGACCCTTGTAGGTATCTTCCTGCTCTTCTCCTGACAGCACTGTAAACCTGGACGCCGAGCTAGCCTCGGTTCTGACGTTGGCCACCTTCCACCCGCGAACCTGTCCGTTGCCGATCTTCTGGGGCTGAGATTTGCCATGCGCCTCCGCCTGGTTTTGAGGGGTAACCTTTGGTTTGCTTCTTCTAGGATGTTTCTGGACTACCATCCATGAACCAAAGGCTTCTGCAGGTGTCTCACATGTAGTATCCTTTGTCTTCAAGATGCTTGACACAGCTGCTGTCGCCGTTGGAGTTGGTTTCTGTTTCTCCCCTGAATCTACACCGCCACTGCACATGTCCTTACGGTGTCCATAACGGCCGCACCCAAAGCATATAAGGTGCAGGCCCTCATAGGCTACATTAAATGTCCTCCCCAGCACATGGAATTGGGATATGAAACTCTTCCTCAAATCCACCTCAATGCAGATGCGAGCATACTTAGCTTTTTCCGTGTATTCTCCTCCTCCGCTGTCTGACTTGCGCAAAGAGTTCTTGTCCACCTTTATTGTCTTGCCAAGGAGATTTCCTATTTTCCACAAGTGAAAAGAGTAGAGCTCTATTGGTAATCCTGGAATCCTTACCCAAACTGCCATCCTCTTGACTTGCTCATCATAGGGATCAAACATTGGTCTCCAACGTTGAACCACTACATAATGTTCCATAACAATCCAAGGACCCTCTTGAAGTACATGCTGGTAGTCCTTGTCATCCTTAAAGTTAATAAGGATATATCCATTATCCAGATCAATCACTTCAAAGGTACCTGAAAGATTCCAGATCTTTAGAAGCCTGGTCATAAGGAATCGATTATTTAATCGTTTTCCTAAGAGTTTTATGATCAAAGCTTTCCTCCACTTTTTGCAGTCCTCAATGTGCTGGCTCTTAGATAAATGGTACACTGGACACAAAGGGTTCTCTTGGTGTATAGGAAGCTCCTCCTCCAGTAGCCCGTACTGTTCCTCTTCCATATCATCTACTACCTCACTGTCTCCCAATGTATTATCCCCGTTGAGTTGAAGGACCATATCCTTGTAGGACACAAGTTTTCTACTGTGGACAGCATCTCCTATGGACATATCAATTTTGCATCCAGATGGTGCAACAGAACTTTGTAGATTACTAGGGACACTATAGTCTTTTTTGGAGTGATCTAATGATGACATGCATTCAAGTTCTGGTTTAGTAGCAGAGAGTCCTTCTGGTGAGTCCACTGGCTGCAGGGCCTTGGGAGAAAGTTCCGCTACAGGTATTTTACCTTGCATCAAGTTTTCAGCTAATATGACACTATTTTTTTTCTGAACCAGAGCATCCTTCAGAAAGGAAACCCTTGATGAATCAACATTGGACATATTTTTCTCAGCTTCAGCAGTCATAGAAGGTTCCCCACAGAGTTTATTTTCCACTATACCATTTGGAACTTCAATCAATATGTGGTTTGAAGTTGAAGAATCTCTATTTCCATTCACATTTGCCTTCATATTATCCTTCTTAACAATGTCAACAGGCTTCCTTGGAATAATACTTTTTCTATCACGAACATAAAACACCATGTAAGCTTGCTGATTTAAAACTTCACGCTCGCTGACATGACTCACCTGTTGCAACAGAGAAAATTGGGTTAAAATGATGAGTGACTTATATGAGGCAAGAATAGGGCACCCTAGTGTGGCTTCATGATAGTGTTCCTCCAAAAAACAGTCATCAATACAATAATTCACAAGTTATGTAGTTTATTTTCATAGCATATAATTCATCAATAGAAAAATTCACAAGTTTTTTTGTGTGGATAAAGGTGTTGTTGATGTTGATATAATTCATCAGACTTCTATGCATAAAAACAGCAGTACTTGTCCAGTTCTACAAACAAAAAACCAAACTCAGCCAAGAATTTGGAGGTATCTCAGAGTTGCAAGGGAAGACAACACCCAATCACCAAAAACAAACAAACATTTACGCAACAATAATGTCAAATTCCAAAGAGGTAACCATTATGAATAGACTAACTAGAGTTCGAAAAAACGAAATGCTATTCTACAATGTAATATTTCCTCTTTTTTCTTGTTCCCCCGTCTCTAGAGACACTGACTACTTCTCACTTTCTCAGTACATTGCCAAGAATTGCAAAAACCATAGCACTAGAAAAAGAGAATTAGATAGGCATATTTTCATTACCTGGCTGTCATCCAAGGTATACCACATGTTATTCGAAGTGCGAACATAGCAATAATAGTGGCCAGAATGAGTGCTGGAACCAGAATGAACCAGAACCCCATAAAGAGAGTACTTCACATCCCCATCCTGCTAAACAGAAGAAAGTTGAAAGTAAGAAGTGTAACATAACCATATTATAAGTTACAGACACAAATAGAAGGCAGTCAAACAGCATAGCAAATATTTTGAAACAAAAAACTGTGAAAAATCTACTAAGCTTGTCCTTTTAAACATAGTAATCCTTCCACTGGCAAAACAAGTATTAGGGACATGATTTTTCCATCTTATCCAACACAAGTTTTGGAAGAACAACAAAGAGATATTTGCACAGAAAGTGAGATAATATATAACTTAAAAAAGAACATTGCTTACATATGAGCCACTAACAAAAAGGTTTTAAGTTCAGCTCACAACCAAACTGAACATTCTTTTTAATCTTTTGCCCAGGATCGGGTGCATGGAACCGCTTAAGATGAATTGTTAACACATATGGTGCCTTATGAATTGTAAGCTGCTTGAGAGCTCTAACTTTCTGCTTGCATCGTTTACAATGGTATTGCCTCTCCCCACCATCCAACCATTCTGCAGCAGTGAAATTTGAAAGTGCTTTTTCCAATGAATCTGCCTTGAATATATCAAGACTTAAATCTAAGAATGGATCAAATTTGTTGGAGCCATAAGAACACTGCTGGCATTTCACCTGGGAAAACCAACCAAAAAACTATTTGAGTTGTTGTAAAAGAGTAATCATACATCAAAGTGTAAAGAACTAATTCAACACAAAAGCGTAAGTTGTTACGTGAATGCTACATTAATGGTTTAATATTTCTCTCACGTCTCCTCACACAAAAAAATTGTTGCGCCTGAAGGGTGAACAATGCAAAGGCTCGTCTAATTGTGCTAAGGAACTCCACAATTTCTAATTATTTATTAATAGAATGGGGCCAGTGAGGATCAAACCCGTTACCACTTAGTCACATAGGCTCTAATACCATGTAAAGAACCAATTCAACCAAAAAGTTTAAGGTGTTCAGGGAAGGCCATATTAATGATTTTATATTTCTATATAGATTCTCATATTTTATTAGATGCCAAGTGAACCATTTTCGAACCACCATTAATAATGATATCACTCTTAAAAATTCCACCACTAATCAAGAAACAATTACCTGACTCCGGAGACTACCACCAAAGATCTTAGTGATATGCCTGATCTCTTGTCAGGAAATACAAATTCAAGCGAATAAAAGGACATTGCGAAAGTGAAGATAGGAAAGATAGGAATTCATGCACCTTGGCACAAAGGATTTCATGCACTAAAAGCACAGAAAGATAGGAAAAGGAAGAAGAATATTTTATAAAGGTGGCCTAATTCTTATCAAATGTCTACAACAACAAGAGAACAAAAAATGGACCTTAACTGCTCATTCATAAATCAAACTCAAAACATAAGGATACACCGTAGATTCCTAACAAGATCCGCTGGTGATAATATTGTCCCAGTTGATTGCAGTGCACGACTCACGTGATCCTGTATTGCACACAGAGCACAAAACCCAGCAATGTGGCCTACAATTATCGTAAAATATAATTAAAATATCAATATAACAAAAACTTTCTTCACACATACATATGCACCATTGCTAACTAAAAGGAGAAATTACGAAAACATAACCCCATTCAACTTTGCTCATTTAACAGCGTCAAGTAAACCAAAGAAAAAAGTGAACAATAAATTAAATATCACCATGAACATAATCTGGATAGTGTCACAGTAGAGGATGAAAAAAATGGAAAAAGTGGGTAGTTGCTCACAGGAATTTTTATGCTTGCCACTTTGCAGGTATGCAGCTAGTGGCTCCGTATATGTCAAACACTGCAACACCGAATTGAGAAAACATGTGTTTCCAAGATTTTTCAACCCAGCTCCCTGAAAATTATAATTAGCATCCCTTTCTGTAACAGAGCCTATAGATAGTAAAGCCCAAAGAATAAAAATGCCAAAGCTCTCAAGCAGAATAAGGAAATAAATTTCGGGAAGAGGGGGGATCAATATAAGGGATTTTGTGATTGCATTTAAAACAAAATTTGTATTCAAGACCAAAACAAAATCGGAGGATTAAGAATACAAATAGTTGAATGTGGAGGGGGAAAAAGTTGATATCCTTCACATAAATGTGAAATCAATCACTTTAAAGAATAGACCACAAAAATTGCCATAATAATAAAAAAAAAAAAAAAACTGCATGACCCGGGAAAAAGAGTAGAAAGGACACAAACAGAAAAAAAGAAGCCCATATCAAAATCATCAAGCGTAATCTAATTTGCATCCCGAATTTTCAAGCTGCGCGTGAACCGCCGACCGAGTTTCTAAGGTCGTACGAAAGCAAAAAAAAAAAAATATTTGAGAGACGAAGAAACTCACTATTCTTCGAAAGGTAATCCCGAAGCTGAGCTCCGGATCCAAGCCATAGTCGGATAATTCGGAACCGTCGTGCTTCTTGGAAGCCGCAGTCGAGGCACCGGGAGCGGAACCAGGTCGATTCAGAGTTTCCGTTTTGATCAAGAAACTCTCCGTCATTCTTGAATATTGAGAAAAAAAACTTCGATTTCTGATTGCAAAGTGGAAATGCGGTGAAAGTGGGAAAGAGAAGACAACGATGGTGGTGTATGTGTATGTGTATGTGTATGTGTAGTACTGAGCACAAGGTTTTCGGCTCTCGCGAAAGAGGAGTATTAGTTATAAAGGGTGGCTATGGCTACTATTAAACCCTGCACACACTACCACCAACGCAACACGAACTGGGCCCAAAATTTATTATTTATTGTGATTTTAAATAATTTATTGTGATTTTAAATAAAAATAGAAAAAAATTATTGTGATTTTATGCTTTATTATTTGATTTACACTATTTTTAAACTTGTTATTTAAATTTATTATGATTAAATAATTTATCATTTAATACTTATATGGTTTTAAATTTTCACTTACACTTATTATGGTTATAAAAATATATCACTTAGATCTCTTGTGATTTTATATATACATTTTTTTTCTTTTTCTTAACTTGTATCTTATATTATTATCATATTATAAATTAAAATTATTATGTACCGAAATATATAAATTACTCATTTAAATTTAAATTAATTTTAATTAATAATAATATCAATTATAGCCTTATAATTTTAGAAATATAAAAAATCTTATTTTCCTTTTCAAAAAATTAACTTATTTTTATCATGAAAATCAATTCAAATCAAATATGATTCTATTTTATCTATTTTTTACCCCATATCATTATAAAATTATCTAAAGAAAGTGAACATCTTATTTTGATAATACATATGTAATTTATCTTAAATTATAATTTTTAATTTTTTTAATATATTTTTTAGATAAAAAGGTAATATAATTTATAAATTAATTTTAAAATATATTTTCAAATAATTTTTAATTTAATATTTATTATTAATTTAATTATAAGCCCATAGAATAAAAATGCCAAAGCTCTCAAGCAGAATAAGGAAATAAATTTCGAGAAGAGGGGGATCAATATAAGGGATTTTGTGATTGCATTTAAAACAAAATTTGTATTCAAGACCAAAACAAAATCGAAGGATTAAGAATACAAATAGTTGAATGTGGAGGGGGAAAAAAGTTGATATCCTTCACATAAATGTGAAATCAATCACTTTAAAGAATAGACCACAAAAATTGCCATAATAATAAAAAAATCAAAAAAAAAAACTGCATGACCCGGGAAAAAGAGTAGAAAGGACACAAACAGAAAAAAAGAAGCCCATATCAAAATCATCAAGCGTAATCTAATTTGCATCCCGAATTTTCAAGCGGCGCGTGAACCACCGACCGAGTTTCTAAGGCCGTACGAAAGCAAAAAAAAAATATTTGAGTGACGAAGAAACTCACTATTCTTAGAAAGGTAATCCCGAAGCTGAGCTCCGGATCCAAGCCATAGTCGAATAATTCGGAACCGTCGTGCTTCTTGGAAGCCGCAGTCGAGGCACCGGGAGCGGAACCTGGTGGATTCAGAGTTTCTGTTTTGATCAAGAAACTCTCCGTCATTCTTGAATATTGAGAAACAAAAGCTTCGATTTCTGATTGCAAAGTGGAAACGCGGCGAAAGTGGGAAAGAGAAGACAACAGTGGTGGTGTATGTGTATGTGTATGTGTATGTGTATGTGTTTGTAGTACTGATGCACAAGGTTTTCGGCTTCCACGAAAGAGGAGTATTAGTTATAAAGGGTGGCTAGGGCTACTATTAAACCCTGCACACACTACCACCAACGCAACACGAACTGGGCCCATAATTTATTATTTATTGTGATTTTATTGTGATTTTAAATAATTTATTGTCATTTTAAATAAAAACAGAAAAAAAAATTATTGTGATTTTTTGATTTATTATTTGATTTACTTAATTTTTAAACTTGTTATTTAAATTTATTATGATTAAATAATTTATCATTTAATACTTATATGGTTTTAAATTTTCACTTAGACTTATTATGATTATAAAAATATATCACTTAGATTTCTTGTGATTTTATATATACATTTTTTTTATTTTTCTTAACTTTTATCTTATATTATTATCATATTATAAATTAAAATTATTATGTACCGAAATATATAAATTCATTTAAATTTAAATTAATTTTAATTAATAATAATATCAATTATATCCTTATAATTTAATAAATATAAAAAATCTTATTTTCCCTCTTCTTTATTTTATATCCCCATCTAATGCATTTAAAGCAAATAAATAAAAATAAATTTTCAAAAAATTGACTTATTTTTATCATGAAAATCAATTCAAATCAAATATGATTATTTTTTATCTATTTTTTACCCCATATCATTATAAAATTATCTAAAGAAAGTGAATATCGTATTTTGATGATACATATGTAATTTATCTTAAATTATAATTTTTTAATTTTTTTAATATATTTTTTAGATAAAAAAGGTAAGATAATTTATAAATTAATTTCAAAATATATTTTCAAATTTTTTTAATTTAATATTTATTATTAATTTAATTATAAGCCCAAAGAATAAAAATGCCAAAGCTCTCAAGCAGAATAAGGAAATAAATCTCGGGAAGAGGGGGATCAATATAAGGGATTTTGTGATTGCATTTAAAACAAAATTTGTATTCAAGACGAAAACAAAATCGGAGGATTAAGAATACAAATAGTTGAATGTGGAGGGGGAAAAAGTTGATATCCTTCACATAAATGTGAAATCAATCACTTTAAAGAATAGACCACAAAAATTGCCATAATAATAAAAAAAGAAAAAAAAACTACATGACCCGGGAAAAAGAGTAGAAAGGACACAAACAGAAAAAAAGAAGCCCATATCAAAATCATCAAGCGTAATCTAATTTGCATCCCGAATTTTCAAGCTGCGCGTGAACCACTGACCGAGTTTCTAAGGTTGTACGAAAGCAAAAAAAAATATTTGAGAGACGAAGAAACTCACTATTCTTCGAAAGGTAATCCCGAAGCTGAGCTCCGGAACCAAGCCATAGTCGGATAATTCGGAACCATCGTGCTTCTTGGAAGCCGCAGTCGAGGCACCGGGAGCGGAACCAGGTCGATTCAGAGTTTCCGTTTTGATCAAGAAACTCTCCGTCATTCTTGAATATAGAGAAAAAAAACTTCGATTTCTGATTGCAAAGTGGAAATGCGGTGAAAGTGGGAAAGAGAAGACAACGATGGTGGTGTATGTGTATCTGTATGTGTATGTAGTACTGATGCACAAGGTTTTCGGCTCTCGCGAAAGAGGAGTATTAGTTATGAAGGGTGGCTATGGCTACTATTAAACCCTGCACACACTACCACCAACGCAACACGAACTGGACCCAAAATTTATTATTTATTGTGATTTTATTGTGATTTTAAATAATTTATTGTGATTTTAAATAAAAATAGAAAAAAAATTATTGTGATTGTATGCTTTATTATTTGATTTACACTATTTTTAAACTTGTTATTTAAATTTATTATGATTAAATAATTTATCATTTAATACTTATATGGTTTTAAATTTTCACTTACACTTATTATGGTTATAAAAATATATCACTTAGATCTCTTGTGATTTTATATATACATTTTTTTTATTTTTCTTAACTTGTATCTTATATTATTATCATATTATAAATTAAAATTATTATGTATCGAAATATATAAATTACTCATTTAAATTTAAATTAATTTTATTTAATAATAATATCAATTATATCCTTATAATTTTATAAATATAAAAAATCTTATTTTCCCTCTTCTTTATTTTATATCCCCATCTAATGCATTTAAAGCAAATAAATAAAAATAAATTTTCAAAAAATTGACTTATTTTTATCATGAAAATCAATTCAAATCAAATATGATTCTATTTTATCTATTTTTTACCCCATATCATTATAAAATTATCTAAAGAAAGTGAATATCTTATTTTGATAATACATATGTAATTTATCTTAAATTATAATTTTTTAATTTTTTTAATATATTTTTTAGATAAAAAAGGTAAGATAATTTATAAATTAATTTCAAAATATATTTTCAAATTTTTTTAATTTAATATTTATTATTAATTTAATCCAAAGCTCTCAAGCAGAATAAGGAAATAAATTTCGGGAAGAGGGGGGATCAATATAAGGGATTTTGTGATTGCATTTAAAACAAAATTTGTATTCAAGACCAAAACAAAATCGATTTACAAATAGTTGAATGTGCATTTATATCCTTCACATAAATGTGAAATCAATCACTTTAAAGAATAGACCACAAAAATTGCCATAATAATAAAAAATAAAAAAAACTGCATGACCCGGAAAAAGAGTAAAAACACAAGGGTGGCTATGGCTACTATTAAACCCTGCACACACTACCACCAACGCAACACGAACTGCGCCCATAATTTATTATTTATTGTGATTTTAAATAATTTATTGTGATTTAAAAAAAATAGAAATAAAATTATTGTGATTTTCTGATTTATTATTTGATTTACTTAATTTTTAAACTTGTTATTTAAATTTATTATGATTAAATAATTTATCATTTAATACTTATATGGTTTTAAATTTTCACTTACACTTATTATGGTTATAAAAATATATCACTTAGATCTCTTGTGATTTTATATATACATTTTTTTCTTTTTCTTAACTTGTATAATATACTATTATCATATTATAAATTAAAATTATTATGTACCGAAATATATAAATTACTCATTTAAATTTAAATTAATTTTAATTAATAATAATATCAATTATATCCTTATAATTTAATAAATATAAAAAATCTTATTTTCCCTATTCTTTATTTTATATCCCCATCTAATGCAT
>NW_026897964.1:0-42415 GCF_033153095.1 Gastrolobium bilobum | reverse complement strand
TTCATATTGTTACTTAAAAATCAATTCACCATTTTTACAACCAACAAACCGAGTTTTCCAACTTAAGGGGACTGGTTATCGTAGTACTTGGTTTACAATCCCTGTGGAGACGATACTCTACTTACTCATTATATTACTTGTGCGATCGGTATACTTGCCGGAGAACATCAAGTTTTTGACGCCGTTGCCGGGGATTGCTAATTCCAATATTACAAATAACCGTAGATCTTTGAGATTGGATTTTTTATTTTATTTTATTTTATTTTGTTCTATCCTTTTTTGTGTTTGCAGGTGCTACTAATTATTTTGTTTTCTGAGTTTATGCGAGGTAGACCTGCTCCTACAGATTTTGTGATTGATTCTGAAATTGCAAGAACTGAGAGGGGACTGAGGAAAGTTGCCAAGCAGATAATTTGGGAAGAATTCAACAACATACCTGTACAACCAATACAAGAAATGGCGGGTAACAACAACGCAAACAACCCACCTCCAAGATTGTTGGACACCATTCTGACTCCGGTGTTCAATAGGCCAAATTCAAGTATAATCAGGCCGACGGTGGAGGCAAATATTTTTGAGCTGAAGCCATCTCTGATTACTTTGGTGGAAAGGGTTCAGTTTTCTGGTGCTGAGGAGGAAGATCCTCATGAGTTCATAGATCGATTTCTGATGATCTGTGACACTACCAAGCACAATGGAGTGTCTGCTGATGCTATCAGGCTGCGATTATTCCCTTTTGTTGTTAAGGGAAAAGCTCTCAGATGGATAGAGAGGCAGCCAACTAATAGTATCATGACATGGGAAGACTTGTCCACAAAGTTCTTTGCCGAGTTCTTTTCTATGGAGAAGTACAACCAGCTGGTAAATGAGATCACAAACTTCCGCCAGTTTGAAGGATAATCGCTGTGTGCAACTTGGAAGAGATTCCAGGAACTTATCCGGAAGTGTCCGCACTATGAGGGAGATGATGACAGAAAGGTAGCAATCTTCTTTAATGGCATCTTTCCTGAAACAAGATTGGTGATAAATAGTGCAGCTGGGGGTTCTATTCGGCAGAGTACATCTGAGCAAGCCATTGACTTGATCAAGAAACTTGCAAGAAATGAGAATGGGAGCTTCCCAGTTCAGGCAAGGAAAGGAGTAATAAAGCTGGAAAGTAATGATGCTATGCTTGCTGAACAAAAGCTGTTGTCCAAAAAGTTTGACAGCTTGAATGAGAAGTTTGAGAAAATGCAAGTGTCCAAGGTTCAATCAACTTCTGTGATGTGAGAATACTGCAACGAAGCTCATGAGTCTAATGAGTGTCCCACTCTAATGGGTGATAATCCACAGTAGTTGCAAGTGAATGGGGTTTGGTATGAGCAGAAGCCCTAAAATTTTTTTCAAAGAAATCAGAGTTCTCCTGGCAAAAGTAATTTTCAGAGGAGAGGTCAAGGAGGTGGTCTTGATTATAGCTCAAACAACTTTCTGCAACCTCCTCCTATTCCACAGAAGGAACTTTTTGATTTGGAGAGATTAGTTGGACAAATGGCTCAACACTCCAATGCTTTTATGGAGGAGACTAGAGCCAATACAAAAAATACAAATGCTTTCATGGAAGAGACTAGGGCTAATACCAGAAACATGAGTGCTTCAATCAGAAATCTAGAGAATCAAATTGGCCAGCTGGCCAAGCAAGTTGTTGATAGAACTCCAGGTAATTTCCCTAGTAACACAGTTATAAATCCCAAGGAAGATTGTATGTTTGTCTCAACTAGAAGTGGCAAAGTGGTGGCTGCTCCAGAAAAGCCGAGCATAAATGTGGAAGCTGAGAAGAAGCTAGATACTGCAGGTGAGCCCACAAAAGAAAAAGAAATTGAAAAACCTGCGGAAGTGGAGAAGCCGGTTGAAAAGAAGAAGTTTGAGCTAAGTCCCGAATATGTGAGAGCTATGGCACCCTATCCTGAAAGGTTCAAGAAGGATGCTCAGAAGCAACAATATGTCAGGTTCCTTGATATATTCAAAAAGCTTCATATAAATCTTCCATTTGCTGAAGCCTTAGCTTGCATGCCTAATTATGCCAAGTTCATGAAGGACTTGTTATCAAAAAAACACAAGCTGCATGAATGCCAAACTGTAACACTCACTGAGGAGTGTAGTGCCATCATACAGAAGAAGTTCCCACCCAAACTCAGTGATCTAGGGAGTTTCAAAATTTCTATTGAAATTGGGGTCACAAAAATTGGCAGAGCATTATGCGATCTTGGGGCTAGCATTAATTTGATGCCCCTTTCAGTTTGTAAATCCTTGGGGATCACCGAGTTAAAGCCCACTTTGGCATCTCTTCAACTTGCTGATAAGTCTTTGAGGAAGCCTAGTGGTATTATTGAAGATATTCTTGTAAAGGTGGACAAGTTCATCTTTCCTGCTGATTTTGTAGTGTTGGACATGGAAGGGGGAGCTGAGATGCCTCTTTTGCTGGGTAGACCTTTCTTGGCCACTGCTCGGGAATTGATTGATGTTGAAAACGGGAAGCTTGAGCTAAGGATGAATGATGAGACCGTTACCATCAACGTCTTTGATTCTTTAAAACAGTCTTCTCACAAAGATGATTGTTTTAGTCTCGAAGTAAAGGAAAAACAAAGTTCAGCGGATGATGCCAAGGAAGATGGTGCCATAAGGGTGGATTTGAAGGAGCTTCCTCAACCTCAAAAAAATGTCTTCTTGGGTAATAAGGAGGCGGTGATTGAAGCACTGAAGGAAGAGGAAACTGAATTGAAAAATAAAGATCCCCTTCCCATACCAACAAAATTCTCAATGAGGATGATGACAAACCTGGGAGGAAATCCAAAAGGAGGCATCATCTTATGCTGAAGAAGGTACTAAGAAAAGAAGTGGTGAAACTCTTTGATACGAGTTGGAAGAGACACCAGGAGCTGAAATTTGACAAGAGATACCGAGACTCTATCTCTCGGAAAAACCAAAGCTTCAAAGAGTTCCTCACATGGATTCATGGTTTGGAACAAATCTAGGAATGATGGTCTTATACACCAAGGCATCCAGCACCACCAGATCCTCCATTTGCTGAATCATCCCACGCTGCTGAGGGGGATGACATGGAGGGTTGATCATATCTCCTTGCTGACAGAGATTTTGTATATTAGTTTATTTTTCAGTTTTGTATTTTTTTTTATTTCGTGTTGGTTTATTTCTCTATGATGTTTTACTGTGTGCATTATAGTTTATTCTATATGCCACTGTTTGTTCTATTGTGTAGGTCTTTCTTCTTTCTCGTGGTTTAATTATTGCTGAGGACAACAATTCTCTAAATCTGGGAATGGTAGGCAGGCTTGCACATGAGAACTGCAATTCTTCTATCAGGGGAGATATTCTAACTCTTTTAATTTTCTTAGTTAATTTTTATAGTTATTTTGTGTGATATATATATATATATAAAAAAATTTGAACATGTTTTCTGAGCAAGTCCCAGGTTTAGATATTGTATGGGCATGAGTAGACTTCATGATTGCTCGTTTGTCTGAATTTTGTGTTTGAATGATTAATAATGCCTGATGTTTCTTTTGGAAGTCTAGCTTGACATCATAGCTGGTGAGGTTTTGTGCTTAAACACTTATTTTATTCTGAGAGACCTCATTGTTATAGCATTCTAGAACTTGCTCTGTTTCTCTAAGATGCATGCATTGGTTGATATGATTAAGGCATTTTGTTCTTGTTAGCTATTGGCCAAAAATAACCACCTGTATGAATTTTTCCATTGCTAACCCCTTTTGAGCCTGAGCCTTTTTGTTCATAATTCCTGATTGATGGCTTAGCCTATATCCATGTGACTTACCTTAATTGAGATTGAATTACTGATGTGTTGAAAAATTAAACAAAGAAATTGAGGTAAGCTCCACAAAGGTCAAGTAATTAGGGGAGGTAAAATTTCATGTGAGCCCTTAAAACAAAAGGGAGAAAAAAAAAGCAAGAAAAAGGAAAAGGATGAATGTAAAGAAAAAAAGTGGTTGATAGGAATTAATTCCCGAAATTCTGTGGGAATCTGAGTGGAGAAAAAATCATTGAGTTGAAGGTGTTAAAAATGAAATAATACCAGTTTTTCAATCTCATTGTTGTTTGAGCTACTAACCATAAATTCCTACCCTCAAGCCTGGCCAAGTTACAACCTGTGAAGTCCTTTTGATCAATTATGCATGTGTTAATGTTCCTCATCTTTAGGAACTTGAGAATATGATCAAGCTTATGGTAATGTTATTGCTATGATGGATTGAGTGATTGTTACTCTCTTAAACACTTGAGTGCTGAGCATTATATGATTATTTTGGTGAGGGGTGTTCAAGATAGATTCTGACATGTTAATGAGAATAGAAGGCATTGTTCGGAGTTCTTTGCATTGATTCAGTCATGCTTAGCATAATGATCTCTTGATTGTCTGTGTAATGTTGTGTTGGAATAATTGATTGTTTCCTGGATTGAGTCTTGTACATTGCTGGGGACAGCAACGTTTAAATCTGGGAATGATTTGATGTGCCTCTGGCAAGTGTGGTTTTTCCATGTTAAAATTGATAAGAATTGGGTCATAAGAGAGCAATTTAAATACATATTTGCTATTTATATTGATTCTTTCTATGTCAATAATATTCACCTTTTGGTTGTGTTTTTACAGAAAAAAGAGGAGTAAAAATTACAAATTATAAAAAGCCTGTTGACGCGACTCCACACAGAGGAAAATTTCATCCGGGTGCAGCATAGACGAAGGTCCAGAGAAATGGCGCCACTTAGCGCCAAACTCATGCTAAGTGGCGCCAAAGTAAAGCAGAATGGTGCCTCCCAGCATCATGGCGCCACTAGGCTCCCAACAAGGAGAAGAATGGTGCCACTAGGCGCCCAAGTCAAGGAGGAGTGGCGCTAGTTGGCGCCCAAAATGAGAAGGATGGCGCCAACTGGCGCCGAGTCACGGGAATTGGTTCGAATTGCAGCATACATTGGGCAGGAAGTTGGCGCAAACGTGCGCCAAACCGGCGCCAACTGGCGCCGGGTTGCGGGATAGAAGTACCGTGTTATCTCGGGGGTATTTTTGGAAGAAGGAAAAGAGTCATATAAATAGGATCTTTTCGACAGATATAGTGATTCAGACCTATTTCTTCAGAAGGAGACCGACGACAGAGCTCAGGAGGATTCTTCTACAGTTCTTTTTCTTCTCTTTTCTTCTTAATGCTATGCTTTTGAACATTGGATTATTTTTAGCCATGATTATGCTTGGCTAGTTTTATTTTATTGTAGTTAGGGTCACAAACCCTATGTGAACCCTTTTTACGCGGATTGATTTATAATTGCTCGTTTATATAATTATCTTTATCTCTACCTTGTTCGTATTTGATATTTTCTTTATTAGAATTGATCACTCTAATAGTTGATAATAGTCTGAGGGTTAGAACCCTAGATAGGGATATTGGGGTTTTCATCCTGAAAGGGGGTAGGATAACAGTTCGTATGCATGCTTGGAATAGATGTATATTGAATTGCGGATGCCTAAATTATAGAGTTCATCGCTTAATTCTCATGAGGGTTTGCTAAGGGATTAGGATTCCAATTGGGGATTAAAGGGTTAAATTGCCAAGGGATTGGAATTTAACTAATCATTTTAGATAATAATTTATCCGAGTAATTTTATAAATTAATGTTGTAAATCAATCCAAAGTAAGAAAAGGGGATCATAAGGTGAGTGCGCTCTAGCTACAATACTCTTCTAATATTTCTTTTAATCAATTCTCATCGTTATTGTTTTATTTCTTTTAAATAAAAATACAGAAACAAGTCTTTATTTCATATTGTTACTTAAAAATCAATTCACCATTTTTACAACCAACAAACCGAGTTTTCCAACTTAAGGGGACTGGTTATTGTAGTACTTGGTTTACAATCCCTGTGGAGATGATACTCTACTTACTCATTATATTACTTGTGCGATCGGTATACTTGCCAGAGAGCATCACCCGGCCACCATATATTTCTCTTCAGGTCATGATATATCTTCGTAGCACCAGGGTGAGCCGTGAACTGGCCCTTATGGGCCTCTGCCATAACCTCTTCGTTAAAGGAACTCAAGGAACCACAATCCTTTTCAGGAACAACAAAAATCCATCCTTATTCCAAGAAAAACCGTTTTGGTTCTTCACGTAGTCCAGGCACTCTCTCTGCACTTGCGCATCTTGGATCTTCACCATAAGCTCATTCTTGACTCTCACAGTCTCTATCTCGAGAAGTGCACCCCCAAACAAGGAAGTCACCAACAGATCTCGAAACTTCTCAATAACATCAAAGTCACCTATCGAAAAACTGGATAGACTCACAGATTTCTGACTCAGAGCATCCTCTACCACACTGGCCTTGCCGGGATGGTACTTCAACTCAAAGTCCTAGTCCTTCAGAAACTTCATCCATCTCCTTTGCCTCATGTTCAGCTCTTTCTGATCAAACATGTACTTCAAACTCTTGTGATCACTGAACACAGCAAACTGCATACCAAACAGATAATGTCTCCAAATCTTAAAGGAAAACACAATCGCAGCCAACGCCAAATCATTAGTCGGGTAGTTCTCCTCATAAAGCTTCATCTGTCTCGAAGCATAGGCAATAACTCTACCGGTCTGAATCAACACACAGTCCAGCCCCTTTCCAAAAGCATCGCAATAAAGCTCAAACTGCTCATCAGGATCAGGAAGGATCAACACTGGCGCGGTTGTCAATCTCTCCTTCAACTCCTGAAAGCATTCCTCACACTCGTGAGTCCACACAAACGGAGTCTCCTTTCGGGTAAGGCGAGTCAATGGTAGAACCATCGTGGATAATCCTTTGATGAACCTCCGATAGTAACCTGTCAAACCCAAGAAACTCCTCACTTTAGTAACCGTCTTGGTCCTCTCCCAATCTAACACGTCTTCGATCTTGTTGGGATCCATTGCAACTCCCTCAGCCGAAATCACATGCCCAAGAAAATTCACAGACTTGAGTCAAAACTCACACTTCGAAGGCTTTGCGTAAAGCTTTTTCTCCTTCAACACTTGCAACACAATCCTCAAGTGTTCAACATGCTCCTCCTCCGTCTTGGAGTAAATCAAGATATCGTCAATGAAGACGATCACAAACCGATCCAGGTACGGTTGGAAAATCCGGTTCATGTAATCCATGAACACTGCAGGTGCATTTGTGAGTCCAAAAGGAATCACCAAATACTCAAAGTGACCGTATCTCGAACGAAACGCGGTCTAAGGGACATCCTCCGGCTTCACCCAAATCTAATGGTATCCGGACCGGAGATCAATCTTCGAATACACACAACCACCCCTAAGCTGATCCAACAAATCATCAATACGCAGGAAGGGATACTTGTTCTTGATTGTCACCTTGTTCAGCTGCCTGTAATCGGTGCACAATCGCATCGTCCCGTCTTTCTTCTTCACAAAGATGACCGGTTCTCCCCAAGGAGACACACTCGGTAGAATGAAATCTTTCGCTGAAAGATTCTCATTGTGCTTCTTCAGCTCCGCCAACTCTGGTGGCGATATCCGATATGGAGCTAATGAAATAGGCCCCACACCAGGCAACAAATCTATGGAGAACTTTATCTCCCTCTGTGGCAGAAACTCAGGAATCTCATCAAGAAACACTTCGAGGAACTCCGTCACCACAGGAATGCCAGTGATATCCTATTGTGTCCCACTCACCAAACATCCCAACATGACATATCCAAATGCTCCTGCTCTCAAGGCTCTCCTAGCCTGCAGCAAAGAAATATATGGCGAGGAACTGGCGGTGGAGTCACACGGAGACATCACCACTCGCTTGGCACACCAGTCAATCATCACGCAATTTCTGGACAACCAATCCATGCCCAGAATGATTTCCAAATTCGCCATCGACAATCCAATTAGATCCACCGAGTAGTCACAGCCATCCCACTAAAACACGACATCTCGATGTACAATGGAGCTATCACACTTTTCTCCGGTGGCGGTGGTTACCCGCAACGGTGGAGAAAGCACAGACATGGGCAACTCAAGTCCCACAGCAATCGGGGTAGAAATGAAGGAATGCGTAGCCCCAGAGTCAAACAAGACATCAACAAAAGATCCACCAATGGAAACAGTACCTTTGACACGGTTTGGAGCGCGGTCCGACTGCTGGCGATCCAACGTGTACACACTTCCAGTAGCAGGTGGCACTGTAGGCGTCGCTGTAGGTCGAAGGGGAACCATATGAAGTGGAACTGCCTGAACTGCTGCAGCTCTCGCCGTCGACGACGGACAATCTCTAGAGTAGTGGCCCTCCTTGCCACATTGGAAACATATCAACTGGCCTGTAGAACACGGCCCTACATGAACCTTCCCACATCCCGAGCATCTGGGAGCAGGAGTTCTCGCTGTACTCCCCTGAGTGGAAGTCCTCTTGAACTGATTTGGCGCTTGCCTAGCCGCCAACTACTTTCCTTTGCCCTTTTCCCCAAACTTCCTGTCTCTCCAGGAAGTGGAACTACCAGCTCCCTTCACATCAGCAATCTTGGCCCTCTTGGCCTTACTCGTAATACAGACGTCCTCGATGTCCCGACACTGCTGCACCAGTGTCCCAAAATCTCTCGAAGCAGCTCCAGCAAGGCGATCAGCTATCTCCTCGTTAAGTCCCCTACGGAACTTAGCAGCCAAAAAGGTTAGAGTAGGCATAGCCATCCAAAAGTGTGCAAACTTTACCAGCTCGTTAAACTTAGCCAGGTACTCATGAACAGCAACGAGCCCTGCCCTAACCTGTCGACTTCCTCATGCTTCCTCTCCTGAGCATCATATGGGAAATACCTCCCACGACAAAAGTCCTAAAGAATGGCCATGTCATGACATGACCCTGCATCTCAAAAGCATGAGAGGTGTTCATCCACCACTCGTGTGCATCGCCCTCCAACATATACGTGGCGAACATCAGCTTTTGCGGATCAGTGCACTGCATCACACGGAAAATCTTATCCAACGCCTGAAGTCATCTCTCCGCAACAATAGGATCATAAGACCCATCAAAGGAAGGTGGCTTATGCTTGCGAAAAGCATTAAGCCAGCGATCAAGCACATCACGGTCTTTAGCAGGCTCCAGGTAGAGTTCTATCACCCCAGTAAGAGGAGTGGCACCCTCAACGTGACTCTGGCTATCGTCCTGCAGACTAGGTGGAGGCGGTGGTGGTGGCGGCGGCGATGAAGGTGGTGGCGGAGGGAATTGACCCTCATTGTGGCCAGCCCGCATCTCCTCCAACATGACCCTCATCAAGGCCATGTTCGCCAGCCGATTTGCCTCAAGGACATCTTCTGTGGCCTTCCAGTTCGCCTCTCGAACGGCGTCCATCATTGCCAAGTTGACCAATCTAGTGGCCTCCTGATCGGCTAGTCTAGCCGCCTGCATCTGAGCCAATGCAGTCAGGATGGATCCGACTGATCTTCGTTCATCTCGTGGTTTCTCCAAGGAATTACCATGACTCTAAACAAGTTACACAAAGAATGAGTTGATCAGGCCCACACAATGTGGTCACACATGCATCATTATAGTAAAACCCTCTCAGAGGAAACACATGAGACAGACTCGCAACAAAACATCCTAAGTTATTGCAACACATACAGGCTTTTCCCTAGAAAGTACTCTGATGCCATAAAATGTAACACCTCGTGTATACCCAGTTTGTTAACATGGCATCGTATTAAGTCATGCTTAATTAAATATGCAGAATATCTTTTTCTTGTCGATTATGACGTCATTATCATTAACCAATTTGATTATTAAATTCTATTTCAAAAACATCGCGTGTAGTAAATTGTAATTACAACTAGATACACTGAATAACCTCATAAATGTATAAGTGAGTATCTAAGTCACGGAACTACAACACGTAGACCAGACATAATCCTGATACAATTATACTACTCGAATCTAAAAGCATAAAGCCAAGTCAATATGGCATGGACAATCCTCATGCTCACCAAATAAGACAACATAAACAACAGAGTCTCAACACAGTAATCCATAAAGTGAAGCTAAAAGCATAAAGCAATAGACATGATCCAGCATCCAAGCATAATCAGCATAAACAGGTAAACAACAGTCAACTAAGCTTCGGCCTCCTGCCGCTAGAGGTCTCAGCCCCTGGGTTACCTGAACCTGAAATAAGCGCCCCAAACGTGAGGTGAGATCTCTAAACAGAAATCTCAGTAAGGCAAGGGGTCCTCAAGGATTTCTCCACCCCAAGCTCACTTACATTTGCAATATAAGTTCCAAAAGCAGTTTAACAATATAAGTTCCAAAACAATGCAATGCAGCAGATAATCATGTCATGTGTGTTATAACTAATCTACTGGCCAAAGGAATGCAGGATGTACGTATGTCTACAACCCACAATAGTACACGCCAATGTCGTACCTGCCCTCAGGAACTTAATCCCATCTAGGCGAACACCCCATACATATCATATACATTTGCACTTAACAGCTCAACAGCATTTCAATAAATCAATACATGAAAACACATCATGCATATAAACCATCCCCCCATAGGGTATGGTGGAACCAACAATGGCTAAACCGAGGACACGAAAGCTTACCTTGCAAGCTAACTATCCAAGCCAAAAGTCCACACAAGCTCAAAGTCCACAAACAGCAAGATCAAAATCTGTTTTAGATTAACAATCATATCAATAATCATACTATACAAGCATATGACATAAAGACAACGCATTTTCTTTACGTTGCAGGTCTTTAGGCTTCTCACAAAGCCATAAGCCCTTAATCACTAAGATTTTGACTTAGATTAATTATTACAGAAGTCCACATTAGCCAATTATGGGTCCATAAACCATAAATAGCATTCTGTGTGAACAGTACAGATACTGTTCTCGAAAACCCAGAATATTCGTATATTTGTCGGGGCCATATCCGGATATCCATATCCAGATATCATATCCGGATATGCATATCCGGATGTCATATCCGGATATCCATATTCGGATATCTATAGAGCCCATATCCGGATACAAATATTCAGATATCATATCCGAATATTTCGCGACAGAATGCAGTTTCTACATTTCGCGAGATATCACTTCCAAGGTTGGGTTTTTAACACTTTAAAACGTTAAAGCATGCATCTTGAAGCCTTTTTAGACCAGTTATCATGTTGGTTTCTTGTTCATCTTATTAACATGCCAAGACACAACCTTTAAACAAGGAAAACTCAAGATCAAGGTTGGTGACACTTACCCAAGGCTCAAAACATAGCAACAATGGCTCATGGAGCTCACCAATCAGCCCCCAAGGTTCTGTTTCCACAAGGACACGAAAATGACAAGCAAGCAAGGTTCTTTCTCACCAAAGGTGGCTCTTTGAAGCTCAACAAGCAAGGAACAATGGCTTCCCAACACTCAAACCAACAAGTCAGCCTTCAAATTCCCACACACAATAACCTTACTCAGCCACAAGGTTCACACTCCCACCCAAGTCTCCCTTTCACTCAACTATGAGGTTTAGATAGAGGAAATTAAAAAAAAGTTGATCACTTTGAGGAGTTTTTAGGAGAAAATGGAGGTAGAAGGCTTGGAGAGCACCAACATAGAAATGAAGGCACAAAGGACATGTAGAAAACTGATAGGATCAGTCTAGGTTAATGTGCCATGCCTATTTATAGTCGAATTAAAATTAATCACACTGTATTAGCGCTAATAGTTACGCTTAGCATTTTAATCCCAAACTCAGGATTCTGAACGTACTCATTTTTCTAAGATTTGTAATATTTTTGTTTTATTTTTCGCAGCACCTTTTCGGTACGCGCTTTTACATAGCCAGTACCAGTTCTGGCACCAAATCTCATATTTTAAGTTGAAACTTGTTGTGCTAGTCTTACAAATTATTCTAGGAATATTCCCATGCTTATTATATTTTTTCGGGATACTTTTTCGGTACGCATTTATACCGAGGAACAGAACCAGTATCTGTACTTTTCGTCAGAAAAGAGACTTCCAGCATTATTAATCACTTACCATAATTAATTAAGCCTTATCATGATTATTAGGGTCAATTATGAAATTATTCCTAATTTATCATAATTAATTAATTAACTTCCTAATTTAACGGTGTGGGTTTTTACATTCAACCCCACACACAAAGATCAAAAACTCAGAATGTGCAGCAACACCCTCTCACAAGGCTACCTCTCACTCCCCAATGGTATTTTAGTGAAGGAAAAGTGAGGAAAGGTGATCACTTGGGGAAGTTTTTGAAGAGAAATAGAGGTGGCAAGCTTGGAGAGTACAAGGCTTCAGAAAGGAGGCACGTAGGAAGAAGAAGAATCTGACCTAAAAATTTGTGCCAAGCCTATTTATACGCGTATTAAGTTTTAATTATCAGTATTAGCACTAATACCTCCGCTAATCATTTTAGTCTCAAACTTCATATTCTGAACCTAGCCATTTTTTTAGGATTTTTCATATTTTTATTATAATTTTCGCAGCACTTTGCCGGTACAAATTTTTTACGTAGCCGATATCAATCTTGACGTTAGTTCTCATTATTTCAACTCCAGACTTGACATATCAGTTCTAAATATTATTCTAGGAATATTCATACACTTATTTTAATTTTTCAGGATACTTCACCAGTACACACTTATACCGTGAAGCAGAACCGGTATCTGCATTTTTCGTCAGAAAAACAACTTTCAGCGTTATTAAGCTCTTATATTGATTATTTAAGTTCTGTCTTAATTATTCAAGGTTACTTATGGAATTTATCTTTTTACTCATAATTAAATTAATTAAATTCCTAATTTAACGGTGCGGGTTCTTATAATGAACATGTTTCTTTCCATTATGATTTTCTTCGTTACATTTTCTTTTAACATGCATTGCTAATTTTCTTTCTAGAATTGTGAAGAAAATGATAAGTACCCATTAAATAATCTAACTGGTTGTGCATATTCTTGATTTTTGATTAATAAAACTTTTTGCTTTGAGTTTCATGGGAATGGACTTTAACATTTCTTGCATGAACTTGAATTGGAAAATTTGAGTTTATGAATTTTATTAATTAATCACTCCAAGATTAGGGATAATCCGGGGTAGAAATTGATTACACGTCATCAATGAACTGATTCAAGATTAAGGGATTAATTTGAATCATTTTCAGAACTGGGTTTGGGAAAATTCCGTTAAGTTATACAAAAATCAAGTTCCATCAAGATAGTTGCTATAGCAGTTAAAACGCAGACATGCAACTTTTAACGTAAAGTCATCGAAATAAGAATTCTAGAGTTTTAATCTTGATTCTAAACTGTTTGAATACTTTGTACTTGTTGATTACATATTTTGGTTATTTACTTTTTAATCTCAATTTCAACTAAGTGTATTTTGGTTTACTGGTTTGATTACTTGTTCAAGAAATTAGGAATAGAATAAATAAAGAATCTAAAAAAATCATTCCTTGAGAATGATCTTGATCTTCGAATCTACACTACCAACAAAATGGTGTTGTTTCCGGGGAACGATGTTTGATTTAGTTTCTTTATGATATCTGTCTTTAGGTTCTTGAATTTGAGTTTTTTATTCTTCATTTTTAATATCTATTAAACTCTGACGTTCGTTGTAAAGTTTGCAAAAATAAATTCTAAAAAAAAAGAGTAGTGACAAGTTTCGAGTTCTGTAAATTTTGATGAAAAGAAGAAGTGTGGTTGGTGAACACTTGAAAAAGGAACCACAATGGCATGGGGATGAATTTTATGATGCAAGTTTTATCCATGAAGTTGATGAAACAACTTCATTTACAGCTCAACTTGCTGCCTTAAATGACACTACAGATAATCTTGCCAAAGTGATGGTGGAAGAAAGGCAACCAGCTCCTGCTACATCACTTATCTGCTCCTTGCGCTATAGACTTCATGCTTTGGAAGAATGCCCCGTTAACCCAACATCTATCCTTTATGTGGGAAACTTCAACCGAAATTACAATTACAATCAGTTCAATTGTAACACCCCGTGTTAACCCAGTTTGTTAACATATCATCGTATTAAGCCACGCTTAATTTAAAAATGCAGAATATCTTTTTCTTTTCAATTATGACGTCATTAATCATTACCAACTTGCTTACTTAATCAGTTAATAAAACATTACCTGTATGTAAATTGCAAAAGACAACTAACTGAAATACCTCATTAATTAAATACATAAATATGTCTCTAGTCACGGAACTACAACACATAGACCGTACAACCCTGATAGTTTATACAACTCAGTTAAACTAAAACATAACAGAAATCAAAGTGGCATGGACAAACCCCATGCTCACCCAATTAAGGCACAAGCCCAACAACAGTCTCAACAGCAGCAGCATAATAAAAGCAAGCTATAGACATAACATCAGCAGATAAATCCAGCATCTAACCATGTCAGCATATAAACAGTAATATCATCAAATAAGCTCCAGCCTCCTGCCGCCAGAGGCATCAGCCCCCAAGTTACCTGAAATAAGCGTCCCAAACGTGGGGTGAGATCTCTAAACAAGAAATCTCAGTAAGACAAGGGGTACTCAAGGATCTTTCACCCCAAGCTCACGTACATGTGCAATATAAGTTCAAAGGCAGTTAACAGTATAGTTCTCAAAATAGTGCAATATAGCAGATAATCATGTCATGTGTGTTATAACAATTCTACTGATTAGAGAAGTGTAGGAATCCATCTAAACCCACACGGTACTAGCCATTCGCTGCACCCATCCACAGGACCCCCCATTGGCCTCCTGTAGGCGTAACAACACCATACATATCATAAGCAATTGCACTTAACAGCTCATTAGCGTTTCTATAAAACAGTACATGAAAACACATCATGCATACAACCATCCCCCCATGAGAAATGGTGGAACCAAACAATGGCTAAACCGAGGATACGAAAGCTTACCTCTTAAGCTAACTATCCAATCCAAGAGTCCACACAGTTTAAGGTTCACACACAGCAGTATCACAATCTGTTTTGGGACTAGCAGTCATATTAATAACCATAGCTCATAAGCATAAACATAAAGACTACGTTTTTCCTTAACGTTTTACGTCTTTAGGCTCCTCACAAAGCCTGAAGCCCTTAATCACTTGATTCTGACTTAGTTTAATTATTACAGAAGTTCAACTTTATCAATCTAGGGTCCACTAACCCCCAATAGCCTTCTGTATGAACAGTGCAGCTATTGTTCTTCGAAAACCCAGAATATCCGGATATTCCTCGGGGACATATCTGGATATCAATATTCGGGTATTTTTCGGGTACATATCAGGATATTAATATCCGTATATTTTCGCACCCCAAGCATGCATCTTTAAGTTCATTTATGTTCATATACTAGTTGGCTACTTGTTCAACCCATTAAACATGCCCAGACTCATCCTTTAACCCTTAAAACTCATGATCAAAGGTTTAACAACTTACCCAAGCTTCAAACTCAGGAAAGGAAGGCTCTTGGAGCTCACTTGAAGCTCCCAAAGGTTCTGACTTGGACAACCACGAATTTGACACACAAAGGTTGGTTCTTTCTATTCAAAGATCACACTTTGAAGTTCACCATGCCATGACAATGGCTCTCACTCTCAAACCACAAGGTCAGCTCCTCAACACCTTACAAGGCAGTGACAAAACTCAGAAATGATGCACTCTCCTCACTCACAAAACACTCCACTATGTGTTTACCATGATAAAGAGGGAAGAACCAAGCAAAAAGGTGACAACTTGGGCTATTTCATGAAGGAAATGGAGGTGGCCAGCCATGAAGAGCACACACTCAGAAAGGAGGCACGTAGAGAATAATAAATCTGACCTAAAAATCTGTGCCATGGCTATTTATTCCCGAATTAAGATTAATCGCACTGTATTAGCCCTAATTGCTACGCTTTGCATTTTAATTCCAATCTTTGAAATCTGATCCTACTCATTTTTCTAAGATTTATCATATTTTTATTTTATCTTTCGCAGCTCCTTTCTGGTACGCGCTTTTCCATAGCCAGTATCAGTTCTGGCCCCAGTTCTCATTACTTTAAATTGAAATTCGTTTTACAAGTCCCACATATTATTCTAGGAATATTCATGCACTTTTTATAATTTTTTGGGATACTTCATCGGTACGCATTTATACCGAGTAGCAGAACCGGTATCTGCACTTTTTGTCCGAAAAACGACTTTCAGCTTTATTAATCATTTTCTATATTTATTTAAGCCTCATAATAATTATTAGGGTCAATTTTGGAATTGTTTCCTAATTTCACATAATTAATTAATTAACTTCCTTAATTAACGATGCGGGTTCTTACATTCACTCCATTTTTTTAAGGATTTTGTTCTCAAAATCAGAATATACCTGTCTCTGAAGTCGAGATGCTGCCGGAGAAGCTCGTCCTCTCGCTCCCAGGTACACTCCTCAAGAGTTCTTCCTGCCCATTGAACCTTGACCATCGGAATGATCTTGCTCCTTAGCTGCTTCTCGCCTCGATCGAGAATCTTAAGTGGTCCGACGGGAGTTTTCAAGTTCTCCTGAACCTCCATATCATCTGCTTGCACCACGTGCGAAGGATCCGCTACGTTCTTGCGAAGCTGAGACACATGAAACACGTCGTGGATGTTGGTCAAGTTCGGAGGCAAGGCAAGCCGATAGGCAACAGGTCCTACTCTACCAAGGATCTGATAGAGCCCAATAAATCGTGGACTCAGCTTCCTCACTCCGAGTGCCCGTCCAACACCGGTGAAAGGTGAAAGTTTCACAAACACGTGCTCACCCTCACTGAACTTCAGTGGACGATGCTTAACATCATAATAGCTCTTCTGGCAATTCTGCGCCAGCTTCAACTTTTCCCTGATCATCTGGATCTGCAGTGTGGTATCTTGGACAAAGTCCAAGCCAAATAACTCACGATCTCCAACCTCAGACCAGCAGGTAGGGGCACGACACCTCCTACCATACAACGCCTCGAAGGGTGCCATGCCCAGGCTAGCATGGAAACTGTTGTTATACGAAAACTCCACCAATGGCAGATACCTATCCTATGCTGAACCCTGCTCCAATGTGCAAGCCCTCAACATGTCGTTCAATGCCTGGATGGTCCGCTCAGTCTGTCCGTCAGTCTGAGGGTGATATGTTGTACTCAGTCTCAACTGAGTACCAAAAGCTTCCTGCAGCGCCTCCAAGAACCGAATGTGAACTTCGGGTCCCTATCACTGATGATACTCTCGGGCACCCCGTGAAGCCTCACAATCTCGCGAACATACAGTTTGGCCAACTACTCTGTAGAACTGCTCTATAATGAAGCTCACCTTCACTGGAAGAAAATAGGCAGACTTTGTCAACCTGTCCACAATGACCCATATAGAGTCACAGCCAACCTGAGTCTTCGGCAAACCCACCACGAAGTCCATGGAAAAGCTCTCCCATTTCCATTCCGGAATCTCTAGAGGTTGAAGCTTACCAGACGGCTTCTGGTGTTCTATCTTTACCTTCTAGCAAATCAAACATTTAGACTCATAAACAGCTATGTCCATCTTCATTCCCGACCACCAGCAATTTCTCTTCAAGTCTTGGTACATCTTAGTCGCACCAGGATGGACCGTAAACTGGCCCTTATGGGCCTCTGCCATAACCTCTTCGGTCAAAGGACCTCGAGGAACCACAATCCTCTTCTGAAAGGTCAACAATCCATCTTCGTTCCAAGACACCCCGTCCTGGTTACTCACATAATCTAGGCACTCTCTCTGCACTTGCGCCTCTTTGATCTTTTCCATGAGCTCATTCTCCACTCGTACGGTTTTCATTTCGAGAAGTGCACCCCCAAACAAAGAGGTCACAGTCAGATCTTGAAATTGCTCAATGATATTGTAATCACCCATGGTCAAACTAGATAGACTCACAGATTTCTGACTCAAAGCATCAGCTACCACATTGGCCTTGTCAGGATGGTATTTCAACTCAAAGTCGTAGTCCTTCAGATATTCCATTCATCTCCGTTGTCTCATGTTCAGCTCCTTCTGATCAAACAGATATTTCAAGCTCTTGTGGTCACTGAACACAGCAAACTTCATCCCAAATAGATAATGCCTCCAAATTTTGAAAGCAAACACAATAGCAGCCAACTCCAAATCATGAGTCAGGTAGTTCTCCTCATGAGGCATCAACTGCCTCGAAAGCATAGGCAATCACCTTGCCCAACTGCATCAACACACAACCGAGCCCCTTTCCAGAGGCGTCGGTGTAAAGCTCGACTTCCTCAGCAGGATCAGGAAGGACCAACACAGGTGTAGTAGTCAGTCTCTCCTTCAACTCTTGGAAACATTCCTCACATTTGTGAGTCCACACAAAATGAGTCTCATTCCGGGTAAGGCGAGTCATTGGCAGTACCAGCATGGAAAATCCCTTGATGAACCTCCGGTAGTACCCTGCCAAACCCAGAAAGCTCCTCACATTAGTTACAGTCTTGGGCCTCTCCCAATCTAACATTGCCTTAATCTTGTTCAGATCCACTGCAACTCCTTCTGCAGAAATGACATGCCCAAGAAACTTCGCAGACTTGAGCCAAAACTCACATTTAGAAGGTTTAGTGTAACACCCCGTGTATACTCGGAATATTAACATTACATCGTATTAAGCGGTGCTTAATTAAAAATGCGGAATATTCTTTTTCTTTTCAATTATGACGTCATTATCAATTACCAACTTGATTACTTAATCAATTTCATAAAATAACGCCTGTATGTAAATTGCAATAAGACATCTACTGAAATACCTCAATATATAAATAAAGTGTGTATCTAAATCACGACATTACATCTAGTAATCCGGACAATATCCTGATACATTATTACAACTCCAAAAGACTCAAGACATAACAATACTATGTGTCATGGACAATCCCCATGCTCACCAAATAAACATAGTAAACAACCAGTCTCAACATAAAACTCCATAAACATAAACTGAAGCTATAAGCATATAAGCAGCATGCAAATCCAGCATCCAATCATGGCAGCATAATATAACAGCAATCTAACTCAGCTCCGGCCTCCTGCCGCCTGAGGTCTCAACATTACCTGACCCTGAAATAAGCATTCCCCAAACGTGGGGTGAGATATCTAAACAAGAAATCCCAGTAAGACAAGGGGTCCTCAAGGATCTTTCACCCCAAGCTCACTTACATGTGCAATATAAGTTCTAAAAGCAGTAATATCATTATCAGTTCCAAAACTATGTAGTGCAACAGATATCTATGGCATGTGTGTAATCACTATCTACTGGCCAGAGAAATGTAGGAATACGTCTATTCCCTACATGTAGTACAAGGAACACCGCTTGCACCTCACCCTCTTGTATGTTCTACATACTCAAGCTTACCGTATAGGTGGAACACCTCCATGCATATCAACAAGGCACTAACATACAATAGCTCAACAGCATTTCCAAAACATCAAAACATGTAACACAACATGCATATACCATATCCCCATGGGACATGGTGGAACCACAACATGGCTAAACCGAGGACACGAAAGCTTATCTCTAAGCTAGTTATCCAATGCCACAAGCTCAAACATGTACCACATGCATACAAATTAAAGACAACGCCTTTTCATTACGTTTTAATGTCTTAAAGCTTCTAACAAAGCCACAAGCCCTTAATCCCATGATTCTGGCTTAGTCCATTAAATACAGAAGTTGAACTTCATCAAACTAGGGTCCACAAACCCCCAATAGCCTACTGTACACACAACACAGCTACTGTTCCACGAAATCCCAGAATATCCGGATATTCCTCGGGACCATATCCGGATATGCAATATCCGCATATCTCACTGTCCATATCCGGATATGCAATATCCGGATATACAGATTCACATATCCGGATATCCAATATCCAGATATCCCAAAACCCCATACCCGGATATCACATATCCGGATATCATATCCGGATATCCAATATCCGGATATTCCACGAGAAGATATCTGGATATTTCACGACAGAATGCAGTTTCTGCATTTCGTGAAGATATCCTTCAAGGTTGGATTTTTACCGATTTTAAACACTTAAACATGCATTTCATGGTGTGTTAAGCATTACCCAACAACAAGTTATCATCTTTTAACCTTAACATGCATCAAGCTTCTATTTTTAAGCATAAAGCTCAAGATCAAAGGGTGGTACAACATACCAAGGCTCAAAACTCAGAATGGAGATGCTCTTGGAGCTCAACACAGCCCCTCAAGTCTGACTCTAAGATGATGCACGAAAATGTACAAGAAGTAGGTCTTTCACTCAACAAGAAGGCACCTTGGAGCATCAAAATGCCAACAAAAGGTCACACCCCTCAAGAACAGAAAACACATCTGTTCAAACTCCCTCACACAGGTTCTTTAACTCAGAAAAAGGCCAACAATGCAGTCTCAAGGCCAACCCTCACCCTCACCAAGTGTTTACAAGCTCAAAGATGGAAGAAATCAAGTAAAGGTGACACCTTGGTCAAGAAAATGGAGAAGAAACCAAGAGGCACTATTCTGGTCGGACACTCCTTCTCCAACCACGCACAAGGTAGTTATCTAGGGTTGTGTGCCCCTTAAAAGCCATATATATAGCCAAAACTCATTAAAACACGCAGTATTAACTTTAATTGCTACGCTTAGCATTTTAATCCCAGACTTTGGAATATGAAACTGCACATTTTTCCAAGAATTATCATATTTTTATTATATTTTTCTGAGCACTTTTCCGGTACTCGCTTTTCATAGCCAGTATCAGTTTCTGGCATCAGTTCTCATTATTTCGACTTGAAACTCGTTTTACAAGTCCTACATATTATTCTAATAATTATCATGCACTTACTTTAATTTTTTGGAATACTTTTTCGGTACGCATTTATACCGACTAGCAGAACCGGTATCTGCACTTTTCTTCCGAAAAGCGACTTTCAGCATTCTTAATCACTTACCATAATTATTAAAGCCTCTTAATAATTATTAGAGTCAATTATGGAATCATTTCTTATTTTCTCATAATTTATTAATTAACTACCTTAATTAACGGTGCGGGTTCTTACATTTAGCATAAAGCCTTTTCTCTTTCATCACTTGCAAGACAATCCTCAAGTGCTCCGCATGTTCCTCCTCAGTCTTGGAGTAAATCAATATGTCATCAATGAAGACGATCACAAACTGATCCAGGTACAGCAGGAAAATCCTGTTCATGTAATCCATGAACACTGCGGGTGCATTGGTGAGTCCAAACGGAATCACCAAATAGTCAAAGTGACCGTATCGTGAACGAATAGCGATCTTCGGGACATCCTCCGATTTCACCTGAATCTGATGGTATCTGGATCGGAGATCAGGCTTCGAATACACACAAGCACCCTTCAGTTGATCCAACAGATCATCAATGCGCGGAAGGGGATACTTGTTCTTGATTGTCACCTTGTTCAACTGCTTGTAGTCGGTGCACAATCGCATAGTCCCTTCTTTATTTTTCACAAAAATGACCGGTGCTCTCCATGGAGACACACTCGGTCGAATGAAGCCCTTTCCTGCAAGGTCCTCGATGTGCTTCTTCAGCTCCGCCAACTCTGGTGGCGACATCCGATATGGAGCCAATGACACGAGCCCCACACCAGGCAATAAATCAATGGAGAACTCTATCTCCCGTTGTGCCGAAAACTCAGGAATATCCTCAGGAAACACCTCGAGGAATTCCCCCACCACAGGAATGACAGTGATATCCTCCTGTGTCCCACTCACCAAACCTCCCAACATGACATAACCGAATGCCCCTGCTCGCAAAGCCCTCCTAGCCTGCAGCAATGAAATATATGGTGAGGAACTAGCTGTGGAATCACACAGAGACATCACCACTCTCTTGGCACAACAATCAATCAATTCACAGTTTCTGGACAACCAATCCATGCCCAGAATAATCTCCAAGTTGGCCATCGGCAATCCTATCAAATCCACCGAAAAGTCACGGCCATCCCACTGAAACACGACATCTCTATGCACAGTGGAGGTATCACACTCTTCTCCGGTGGCGGTGGTAACCCGCAACGATGGATAAAGCACAGACACATGCAACTCAAGCCCCACAGCAATCGGGGTAGCAATGAATGAATGCGTAGCCCCAGAGTCAAACAAAACATCCACAGATGATGCACCAATGGTAACAGTACCTCTGACTAGGTTCGGAGCTCGATCCGACTGCTGCCGATCTAGTGTATAAACTCGCCCCATGGCAGGTGGCACATCCGATGCCCCTATAGGTGGAAGGGGAACCATCTCCAATGGAACTGCATGAACTGCTACAGCTCTCGCCGTCGACGACAGACAATCTCTAGCATAGTGGCCCTCCTTGCCACACTGGAAACATATGGTCTGACCGGTAGCACACGGCCGCAAATGAAACTTCCCACATCCCGAGCATCTGGGAGGAGGAGGTCTCGCTGTACTCCCCTGAGTCGTAGTCCTCTTGAACTGATTCAGCTCTTGCCTAGCCGCCAACTGCTTTCCTTTGTCTTGACCAACAAACTTTTTGTCCTTCCATGAAGTGAAACTACCAGTTCCCTTCACATCAGCAATCTTGGCCCTCTTGGCCTTACTCGTGATACAGACATCCTCGATGTCCTTACACTGCTGCACCAAAGTACCGAAGTCCCTCGATGTAGCTCCAGAAATATGCTCAGCAATCACCTCACTAAATCCCCTGCGGAACTTAGCAGCAAAAAGGTCGGAGTGGGCACAGCCATCCGAAAGTGTACAAACTTCACCAGCTCATTAAACTTGGCCAGGTACTCGTCAACAGACATCGAGCCTTGAACCAATCTATCAAATTCCCCCTACTTCCTTTCCTGCGCATCATAGGGGAAATATCTGACCAAGAAGCAGTCCTCGAAGAATGGCCACGTCATGATATGACCCTGCAACTCATAAGCGTGAGAGGTGTTCATCCACCACTCGTGTGTATCTCCCTCCAGCATGTATGTGGAGAACATCAGCTTCTGCGGGTCCGAACACTGCATGACTTGAAATATCTTTTCCAATGCCTGCAACCATCTAGCAGCAGTAATGGGATCCAGTGACCCGTCAAAGGAAGGTGGCTTATGCTTACGGAAAGCATTCAGCCGACGGTCTAAAGTATCGCGTTCCTCAGCAGGCACCACATAGGTCTCCATCACCCCGGTAGTATGACCAGTGCCCTCAACATGGCTCGGGCTCTCCTTCTGCAGACTAGGTGGAGAAGGAGGCGGTGGTGGCGGTGGAGGTGGTGGTGGAGGGATCTGACGCTCAGCACGGTCAGCCCTCATTTCCTCCAACATGACCCTCATCATGGTCATTTTCGCCAGCCTGTTCGCCTCGAGAACATCTTCAGTGGCTTTCTGGTTCGCCTCTCGCACGACGTCCATCATTGCCTGGTTGGCCAATCTAGTGGCCTCCTGATCGGCTAACCTTGCTGCCTGCATCTCAGCCAATGCAGTCAGGACTGGATCCGGTCGATCCTCATTTGTCTCTTGGTTTCTCTGGGACCTTACCATGACTCTGCACAAGTTACACAAGAATGAGTTGATTAGGCCCACGCTATGTGGTCACACATGCATCATCATAATAATAACCCATTAGAGTAAACACACAAGACGGACATAAGTCCTAAGTTATTGCAATACATACAGGTTTTTTCCTAGAAAGTGCTCTGATACCATAAAATCTAACACCCCGTGTTAACCCGGTTTGTTAACATGTCATCGTATTAAGCCACGCTTAATTTAACAATGCGAAATATCTTTTTCTTTTCAATTATGACGTCATTAATCATTACCAACTTGCTTACTTAATCAGTTAATAAAACATTGCCTGTATGTAAATTGCAAAAGACAACTAACTGAAATACATCATTAATTAAATACATAAATATGTCTCTAGTCACGGAACTACAACACGTAGACCGGACAACCTTGAAAGTTTATACAACTCAGTTAAACTAAAACATAACAGAAATCAAAGTGGCATGGACAAACCCCATGCTCACCCAATTAAGGCACAAGCCCTACAGCAGTCTCAACAACAGCAGCATAATAAAAGCAAGCTAAAGACATAACATCAGCAGATAAATCCAGCATCCAACCATGTCAGCATATAAACAGTAATATCATCAACTAAGCTCCGATCTCCTGCCGCCAGAGGCATCATCCCCCAAGTTACCTGAAATAAGCGCTCCAAACGGGGGGTGAGATCTCTAAACAAGAAATCTCAGTAAGACAAGAGGTCCTCAAGGATCTTCCACCCCAAGCTCACTTACATGTGCAATATAAGTTCAAATGCAGTTAACAATATAAGTTCTCAAAATAGTGCAAAGTAGCAGATAATCATGGGAAATGATGGAACCAAACAATGGTTAAACCGAGGACACGAAAGCTTACCTCTTAAGCTAACTATCCAATCCAAGAGTCCACACAGTTCAAGGTCCACACACAGCAGTATCACAATCTTTTTTGGGACCAGCAGTCATATTAATAACCATAGCTCATAAGCATAAACATAAAGACTACATTTTTTCTTAACGTTTTACGTCTTTAGACTCCTCACAAAGCCTCAAGCCCTTAATCACTTGATTCTGACTTAGTTTAATTATTACAGAAGTTCAACTCCATCAATCTAGGGTCCACTAACCCCCAATAGCCTTCTGTATGAACAGTGCAGCTACTGTTCTTAGAAAACCCATAATATCCGAATATTCCTCGGGGACATATCCGGATATCAATATCCGGATATTTTTCGGGGACATATCTGGATATCGATATCCGGATATTTCTACACCCCGTATCCGGATATCCATATCCGGATATCCAGAAACCCATATCCGGATATTTCTATCAAGATATCCAGATATTTCGTGACAGAATGCAATTTTTCATTTTCGCGAAGATATCCCTTCAAAGTTCCATTTTTAACACTACAACACGTTAAAGCATGCATCTTTAAGTTCATTTATGTTCATATACCAGTTGGCTACTTGTTTAACCCATTAAACATGCCAAGACTCATCCTTTAACCCTTAAAACTCATGATCAAAGGTTCAACAACTTACCCAAGCTTCAAACTCAGGAAAGGAAGGCTCTTGGAGCTCACTTGAAGCTCCCAAAGGTTCTGACTTGGACAACCACGAATTTGACACACAAAGGTTGGTTCTTTCTCTTCAAAGATCACACTTTGAAGCTCACCATGCCATGACAATGGCTCTCACACTCAGAAATGATGCACTCTCCTCACTCACAAAACACTCCACTATGTGTTTACCATGATAAAGAGGGAAGAACCAAGCAAAAAGGTGACAAATTGGGCTATTTCATGAAGGAAATGGAGGTGGCCAACCATGGAGAGCACACACTCAGAAAGGAGGCACGTAGAGAATGATAAATCTGACTTAAAAATCTGTATCATGGCTATTTATACCCGAATTAAGATTAATCGCACTGTATTAGCGCTAATTGCTACGCTTAGCATTTTAATCCCAAACTTTGGAATCTAATCCTACTCATTTTTCTAAGATTTATCATATTTTTATTTTATTTTTCGCAGCACCTTTCCGGTACGCGCTTTTCCATAGCCAGTATCAGTTTTGGCACCAGTTCTCATTATTTTAACTTGAAATTCGTTTTACCAGTCCCAAATATTATTCTAGAAATATTCATATACTTTTTATAATTTTTCGAGATACTTCATCGGTACGCATTTATACCGAGTTGCAGAACCGGTATCTGCACTTTTCGTCCGAAAAGCGACTTTCAGCATTATTAACCATTTTCTATATTTATTTAAGCCTCATAATAATTATTAGGGTCAATTATGGAATTATTTTCTAATTTCACATAATTAATTAATTAACTTCCTTAATTTTGCTCAGTAGCGTTATCAAGATTGGTAGCAGTCATTTGAACCAAATGAGCATTTTTCACTTTGTTTAATTCAACAGCTTTTTGCTGAACAACAATAATTAAGCTCTGCAGAAGCACACCCTTCTTTTGAGCAGTGGATGAAAGATTATGCTGCAAGAAATGATTAAGCCATCCAAAATCATGGGCAAATGCTTTAGAATCAGGCAACTTTACTCCAAAGTCATAGTGTCATGTTGAAAAACATTGAGACACAAATAGGTCAACTTGCTACAGCAATTAGTAGTAGACCTTTGGGGGCACTCCCTATTGATATTGAATTGCCAAGGAGGGATGAAAAAGAAGTATGCAAAGACCTCTAATTGAGGAATGGCAGAGAAGTGGATCAGTCGGAGCATATTATAAGGTGATCTACTTTGAGAAAATTAATAGAGAAGGAAGGGAAACAAGTGAAAGACACCCTTTCAGCTCAACCTTCACTTAGTCAAACTTCACGTCAAGAGAAAGACAAGGACGAGGAGATTACTACTGAACCAGAAAAGCGAGTGCCAAAACCAAAGGCACTACAAATCGATATGCATAATAATGAAGTTCCTCAACCTGTATCAAGGGAAAGATAACTCCATTCTCCTCAAAGACTTCAAATATAGCAAGATGAGCACTACCTCTTCAACAATTTTCCATCCAAGCTAGAAAATCTAGGTTCTTTTTCAATTTCAAGTGCAATAGGAGATAGAAATATTGTCCCTGATGGAAAAACAGAGAACATATTAGTGAAAATTTATAGGTTTTTTTTCCAGCATATTTCATAATACTTGATTTTGAAGCTGACAGCAAGGATGTGCCTATTATATTGGATAGGCCATTCTTAGTTAAAGAGGATGCTATTATTGAAGTCAAAAAGGGAGAACTGACCATGAGGGTCAATGAGGAAAAGAAGACTTTTAATGTTTTAAAAGCCTTGAATTTCATTGATGGAGATCCTAATGTTCTGCTATTTCTATTTTCGATTATTTGGTTGATGATCATGTGTTCTTAAATATTGAAAATACCAACTTAGGAGAAGGCAGCTTCAATCATATAGAGACTAAACCAGTCAATCCACTTATAAAAGAAATTGTTCAAATGAAAATAACAATTGGTTAGATACTGACGGATTGTTCTAAATTTGAAGATAAGAATCAAATTATTTCCATGCAAGATTAGATGGTTAAGGCATTACTGGAGTAGGCATGTGGATAAAGAGAAGACTTTCATTTGTTTATTGGATGCTGGATGAAACACTAAAAAGAGTCTAGTTGATTAGTTAATTAGTACTGATTAAGTGTTTAGTGTATAGTGTATAGAAAGATTAGTCTAGTTTAGTACTTTTCTTGTATTGTTTAGTTTCATTTTCTATTTAGTTTAATTTGTTACTAGTAAGTGGTAATTTTTTTAGATAGTTCGTGGATTGCATTTGTTACGTTGATGGACCAAGTATAACTGTTGTCTTTAAAAAAACAAAATAAAAAAAACTAAGTAAATAAATAAGAACTCGTAGCTGATAACTATATTGGTGACTGAGTAGTGTAAGAGTTTACTGGTTGATTGTAAATGAGTAATATGGTAAACCTTTTAAGTTTGGGGTATTAGATAAAGAGGGAGCTGAAGTTTAAGTGAGGCACGCAAGTTTAACTTACACTTTCCAATACCATAACATAATTAGTTGTCATACAAAGTCTATCTGTGCAAGGTTTTGTTAGCTCACATTGCTACCAAAACCTTACTATATTCGAATAAAAAGGGATGCTATTATCCGAATACCAAACCTTACTATATTCGAATACTTTCCAGTATTCGAATACTTCTTCAAAGATATCCGAATACTTTTCTTCCCAGAAAAGTATCCCTATACTCCCGCAAGGAGTATTCGACTACCAGTGAACAAGTATTCGAATACCACTCGAAAAGTATTCGCATACTTCTTCACCAGAATGCAGAAATACGAACAGTGATCTGCATAATCCCATTTTTAAGAGTCCAAACGTGATTGAGAGTCCAATGACTCCCTAAACAGATGAACACCAACATGTTATGAACTCAGAAACACCTTCTTTTACTCAAATGGTTAGAGTTTCACATATTAATCGATTAAACAAGCTAATAACTCCAAAATAACAAAGAGATGATCAAGGCTCACCTCAAGAGCTTCAAACTCCGAAAATGAGACACACAAAGGGCACTAAACACAGCACCAAGCTTGGTCCTTTAAGCCAAAAGATCACTTCTTGGCACCACACAAGTCATGAACCAAGCCTCCACTAAGGTAGTTCACAAACTCAGAATCACAGCCCCTAAAGCCTCACAAATGTTGAACCTAGACTCAGAAAAAGGTTCCTTACTCACAACCAAGGCCAGCCCTCACTCACTCAAGTGCTTGGGAGAAGATTCAATGAAGAACAAGGAAGAAAAGACCACTTGGCTCACAAGGTGCAAGGAGACCAGCAATGGAACAGTGCCAAAGGGCTGATCAGCCACCAAAGCCACGTAGAAAAATAGGGAATGCCTAGGGTTTAGTGAAAAAGTTGTATATATAGGCACTAAAGCTTTAAACACACAGTATTAACAATAATAGCTACGCTTAGCATTTTAATCCCAAACTTAGGATTCCGAACCTACTCAATTTTACAAGATTTATCATATTTTTATATTAATTTTCGCAGCACCTTTCTGGTACGCACTTTTGCATAGCCAGTATCAGTTCTGGACTCAGTTCTCATTATTTTAACTTGAAACTTGAAATCACAGTCCCACATATTATTCTAGGAGTATTAATGCACTTATTATAATTTTTCGGGATACTTCATCGGTACACATTTATACCGACTAGCAGAACCGATATCTGCACTTTTCGTCAAAAAAGTGACTTTCAACATTATAACTCACTTACTATAATTATTAAAGCCTCATAATAATTATTAGGGTCAATTATAGAATTATTTCCTAATTTCACATAATTAATTAATTAATTTCCTTAATTAACAGTGCGGGTTCTTACATTCACCCAACCTTTTTAGGATTTTGCCCTCAAAATCAGAATATACCTGTCTCGGAAATCGAGATACTGCCGGAGAAGCTCGTCCTCTCTCTCCCAAGTACACTCCTCAGGAGTTCTTCCTGTCCACTGCACTTTGACCATCGGAATGATCTTGCTCCTCAGCTGCTTCTCGCCACGATCGAGAATCTTGAGTGGTCCGACGAGAGTTTTCAAGTTCTCTCGAACCTCCACATCATCCGGTTGCACTAGGTGCGAAGGATCCGCTACATACTTGCGAAGCTGAGACACGTGAAACACGTCGTGGATGTTGGCCAAGTTCGGAGGCAAGGCAAGCCGGTAGGCAACAGGTCCTACTCTACCAAGAATCTGGTATAGCCCAATGAAACGCGGGCTCAGTTTCCTCACACTGAGTGCTCTACCAACACCGGTGACAGGTGATAACCTCACAAACACGTGCTCACCCTCAATGAACTCCAGTGGACGTGGCACGAGCTGTCGAACTCGCGCAAATTAATTAAATTAGGTTTATTAAAAATTTGTAGTAAAGCGTCAACCTAAGTCGTCTCTCAAGGAGTTTGCAAGGATCTTAATCGCTGAGTTGTGAAAATGAAAATGAAAATAAAAATAAAAATAAAATGAAAACCAAATGAAAACGGAAACTAAATGAAACAATAACTAAATAAAAAACGGGAATCAAATAAAAACGGAAACCAAATAAAAATGGGAACTAAATAAAACAGAAACTAAGGAGAAACGAAAACTAAAGAAAATTGGAAACTAAAAGGGGGTTTTTTAATATGATTGTCAATTTAAACGGAAATAAAAAATAAAATAAAAAACGAGAATAATCAAATTAAAAGTAACCAACCCAAGAATTAGGATTCCAAGGATATCCATCATTGGACAAATAATTACCAAATCGTGATTGATCTCAATTGAATCAGAATCCTTGTTTCCAATTGGTCGAATACGGCGCGTCTAATCGCGCAATCACGGAGTATCAACCCGTTCGACTTGAGTTCATTCGGTTAATCGACCTAATCATTAAATCAAATGATTAATCTCTTTCCTAAGAACGCAATTGCGTATCTCATATTGAACACCCACAATCGCGCAATGCCAAACCAAGTTAGAAAAAGAAACGAATTTGGTTCAAAATGAGGCGCAGGTCCTCAGGATTCAACCATGGAATCCTCAACCTTTGGGTTGATTAAAGAAAAGAGGAGAGAGAAAAGACAAAAATTCTATTAATTTCATAATTGTAAAATTCAAATTCCAACGAAATATCCTCCACAAGGTCCCTACTCTCGCCCTTTTAACCCCTAATCAAGTTGGGCTTCGGGCTCTAAAAATCCAACCCAAAATAAAAGGAAACAAAACAGAAATATTGGCTCTGGGCCTCATATACATTGGGTTCAAAGTTATAACTTAAGTCCAATCGTCAAAATAAATTTCCAGCAAAACACGTCCATCTTGGACTCAGATTTCGACCATCTTTCTGTCCGAATTGGGCTTCAGTGGCTGAAATAGAAATTGTATGCCTTCCTGTTAGCTGCAAAACGCAACAAGAACGGAGTTAATCGGACATCTGTAGAGTAAGATATGGCCCAAATACAAAAGTAGTGTAAATCTAGAAAATTATGACAAAAATCAATTAAACCCAATTAAAATTTAGAATTCTGATTTGACCCAAAAGACCTTTATTTAATTCAAATAAAACCTAAAAATACCAACCAAGAGTAATAAATAAGTGTAGCAAAATATTTGTTATCAAATTCCCCCACACTTATCTTTTTGCACTCCTGGGCAAAAACTAAAATAGAAAGCAAAGACTAAGATCAACCAATCCCTGCTAACAATTACCAAGTATACAAAAAATATACAAAGATCACAAGTCTTCAACAGATTAACCAATCAGGACAGAAATTTCCTAATCTCAAATCACAAGACTTGCTAATTTCAACTGTACATGCCAATTACCGAAAATGGTTCCTTACAGTATGCTCTCAATATTTTTCTCTCAAGTGTATCAGGTAATCAGTGTATCACTCAAATCTAATCAAGAAAATCATTCTACCATAGGCTTGCTCAAATTCTACTTCTCCACTGCTACTAACACATGCATGCATAAATCAAGAGGGCTTTATGCAGGGTTGTAATGGGGCTGAGGGGAAGGTATGGATAAAATATGGAAAAGAAGGTTAAACACCCCAGAAATCTACAAGAGTAAAAGTTAAGAACGACACTAAGAAAAATAAAACAAAGATAATGAAAATATAGAAATAAACATATATATATTTGTTTATTTATTTTTATTTTTTTTGCTTTTTCTCTTTTTAATTTTTGCTTTTTTTTTTGCTTCTTTTTTTTTAACTTTTTTTTTGCTTTTTTTTTTGAATCAATACAGTAAAATCACATAGCAGAAAGGAATAAGATAATCACCCCCCACACTTAAATTTTTGCACGTCTCGGACAAACCCCCACACTTAAACACAACATCACAGTGAAAACCAATGCTCAGTAAAACTCCAAGGCGTGAATTAATTGGTTTTTCACTTAGGCTAGTAATGTGGCTTAAGAAACAAAGGATATAAAGGTTCAAAGGGGCTCGCTCACCAAGGTATAATAATGTAAGGGATGGCTATCTGACAAAGGGAAAAATAAAAGAAAAAATGCCTTTATCATATTCATGCATGTCAATGAAAAATGCAGTTTCAAAAAGAACAAGATCAAGTTCTAGAGAATAAAGATCATGAGCAGAAACACACAAGAAAAAGAGAATGGCAAAAGATGTAATCCATTCATACAGGCCCAAAATCTCACTAGGGTAAAACCAAATTACGCAATCAGCATAACAATATCAGTCAACAAGTAACATAATCCAAGAGTCAAGAATTAAGCCTGATTCGAATAATCTATCAAAAGAAATATGTCCAAGTTCATTCCATGTATAACTCAACAATTATCAGAAAGAAAAGGAAAATCCACTAATTGACAATTAAAGTTGAAATAAATAAAAAAATGCAAAGAAAAAGGAAATAAAGAAAAAGGAAAAGAAGACTCCCTATCCTCCTTAGGGAAGATAAGTGGCATCAGTGAGCCTGATTTGTGCCTCCACAAGCTGCTGCTGGAGTCCCTCATAAAAAGGCTTGAAGCAATGTTCATCCACATGTGAAGATCCTCTCAGTCTGCTTATCACACCACTCCCTGTGATTAATTTTCTGCATAATAGAAACAAAAGGAGAAAGAAGGTAAAGAACGATAGAGAACGATGCAAACTCCCCGGCAACGGCGCCAAATTTGACAAGTGCTGTCGAACTCGCGCAAATTAATTAAATTAGGTTTATTAAAAATTTGTAGTAAAGCGTCAACCTAAGTCGTCTCTCAAGGAGTTTGCAAGGATCTTAATCGCTTAGTTATGAAACTGAAAATGAAAATAAAAATAAAAATAAAATGAAAACCAAATGAAAACGGAAACTAAATGAAACAAGAACTAAATAAAAACGGGAATCAAATAAAAACAGAAACCAAATAAAAATGGGAACTAAATAAAAGAGAAAATAAGGAGAAACGAAAACTAAAGAAAATTGGAAACTAAAAGGGGTTTTTTAGTATGATTGTCAATTTAAAAGGAAATAAAAAATAAAATAACAAACGAGAATAATCAAATTAAAAGTAACCAACCCAAGAATTCAGATTCCAAGATATTCATCATTGGACAAATAATTACCAAATTGTGTTGATCTCAATTGAATCAGAATCCTTGTTTCCAATTGAGAACCCTCTCTAAGTGATCGCTTAGCGTTTAGTCGAATACGGTGCGTCTACTCACGCAATGGCGGAGTATCAACCCGTTTGTAACACCCCGTATATATCCGGTACTGTTATGATACTATCGTATTAAGCGGCGCTTAATTAAAAATGCAAAATATCTTTTTCTTTTCAATTATGATGTCATTAATCGTTACCAACTTGATTACTTAAACATTTTCAAAACATCGCCTGTATGTACATTGCAATAAACAGCTAACTGAAATACCTCATTAATTAAAATAACATAAGTATGTCTCTAGTCACAGAGATACAACACGTAGACCAGACCAACTAGCAGTTTATACAACTCAACTCAAAAGTACTAACAACATAGTGGCATAGACAACTCCCATGCTCACCCAAATAAGGCAACAAAGACCAACATCAGTCTCAACTCAAATAATCATAAATGACAGAAAACATAAACAGCATCCAATCCAGTCATGCCAGCATAAAATGAACAGCACTAAACATCAACTAAGCTCTGGCCTCCTACCGCAAGAGGCATCAGTCCCCATACTACCTGAACCTGAAATAAGCATTCCCCAAACGTGGGGTGAGATCTCTAAACAAGAAATCTCAGTAAGGCAAGGGGTCCTCAAGGATTTTCCACCCCAAGCTCACTTACATGTGCAATATAAGTTCAAAAGCAGTTTATCATCATCAGTTCTAGAATAGTGCAATGCACCAGATAATCATGTAATCTGTGTCAATACTATTCTACTGGCCAGAGAAATGCAGGATTTATATACGCCAAATACCCACACATAGTGCAAGACGCCACTTGCATCCACCCCGGATCACCGTCTTGTATGACGCCACATACTCAGGCTTACCATCAAGATGGAACAACACATGCATATTAAAAGCCATTACACATAAAGCTCAACAGCATTTCAAATATTCAAAGCATGTAATTGAGCATGGATATAACCATACCCCCATGGGACATGGTGGAACCACAACATGGCTAAACCGAGGACACGAAAGCTTACCTTGCAAGCTAACTATCCAATGCCAAGAGTCCACACAAGCTCAAGGCCCACAAACAGCACAATCACAATCTGCCCATACCATAATTAATAATCAATAATCATAACTCAGATTACACTAAGTGATTAAGTCTTTCCTACTCATTTTAACTCATTACATGTTGTTTCTGCAGGAAGTATTCGAATACTCCACGAGTAGTATTCGAATACTCCAGCTCTCAGGAATTATTTGATTACTTTCAATAAAGTATTCGAATACTCACAAGTATCTGCATACTTTTCCCCCCAGTATCCGAATACCTCAGTATCCGAATACCAAACCTCATTGTATTCGAATACCTTCCAGTATTCGAATACTTCTTTAAAGGTATCCGAATACTTTTCTTCCCAGAAAGTATTCCAATACTCCTGCAAGGAGTATTCGACTACCATGAACAAGTATTCGAATACTACACAAAAAGTATTCGAATACTTCTTCAACTGAATCCAAAAATTCGAGCCAACTTCTGCATAATCCCAAATTTAAGGATCCAAAAGCGATTGGGAGTCCAATGACTCCCTAAACAGATAACCACCAACATGTTATGAACCCAAAAACACATTCATTTACTCAAAAGGTTAAAGTTCCTCTTTTTAATTGATTAAACAAGCTTTAGGCCTCAAAATGATACATAGGTGATCATGGCTCACCTTAATAGCTCTAAACTCTGAAAATGAAGCAGAAAGGAAGCCTCCAATGCAACCCCAAGGTTCTGACTTCACAAGGCTACGAAAATACACTTCAAGCTTGTCCCTTTGTGCCAAAAGGTGGCTTCTTGAAGCTCAAGAAGCCAAGAACAAGGTCACACAAGCCAAACCCAAGAAGACAGCCCCAAAGTCAGCCACTTCACCTCACCACAGAGGCCACGAACTCAGAATGGTACACTCCACACCCTCCCAAGGCCAACTCATACAAGGCACACGTGTTTAGATGGAAGAACAACCAAGAAAGATGGTCTCTTGATGGGATTTTGCCAAGAACAAGGGAAGAGTGGCAATGGAATAGTGCACACACACCCCTGACCAGCCAACACTCACGTAGGGAATAGAATTAACCTAGGGCTTTGAGCCCAAAAGTTATATATATAGTCTCATTAACTCAAACCACACAGTATTAGCAAAAATAGCTAAGCTTAGCATTTTAATCCCAGACTCAGGATTCTTAACCTACTCAATTTTACAAGAATTATCATATTTTTCTTATATTTTTCGCAGCACCTTTTTGGTACGCGCTTTTCATAGCCAGTACCTGTTTCTGGCACCAGTTCTCATTATTTTAACTTGAAACTCGTTTTACAAGTCCTACATGTTATTCTAGTAATTATCATGTACTTATTATAATTTTTCGGGATACTTTTTCGGTACGCGTTTATACTGACTAGCAGAACCGGTATCTGCACTTTTCGTCAGAAAAACGACTTTCAGCATTATTACTCACTCACTACAATTATTAGAGCCTCATAATAATTATTAGGGTCAATTATGGAATTATCTCATTAAACTCATAATTAACTGATTAATTTCCTTAATTAACGGTGCGGGTTCTTACACCGTTCGACTTGGGTTCATTGAGTTAATCAACCTAACCATTAAATCTAATGATTAATCTCTTTCCTAAGAACGCAATCGCGTATCTCAGATTGAACATCCACAATCGCGCGATGCCAAACCGAGTTAGAAAAAGAAACGAATTTGGTTCAAAATGAGGCGCAGGTCCTCAGGATTCAACCATGGAATCCTCAACCCTTGGATTGATTAAAGAAAAGACAAAAATTCTTTTAATTTCAAAACTGTAAAATTCAAATTCAAATGAAAGATCCTCCACAAGGTCCCTACTCTCGCCCTTTTAACCCCTAACCAAGCTGGGCTTCGGGCTCTACAAATCCAACCCAAAATAAAAGGAAACAAAACAGAAATAATGGCTCTGGGCCTCATGTACATTGGGTTCAAAATTATAACTTAAGTCCAATCGTCAAAATAAATTCCCACCAAAACACGTCCGTCTTGGGCTCAGATTTTGACCATCTTTCTGTTCGAATTGGGCTTCAGAGGCTGAAATAGCAATTGTAGCCCTTCCTCTTACCTGCAAAACGCAACAAGAACAGAGTTGATTGGACATCTGTAGAGTAAGATGTGGAAAAAATACGAAAGTAGTGTAAATCTAGAAAGTTATGACAAAAATCAATTAAACCCAATTAAAATTTAGAATTCTAATTTGACCTAAAAGACCTTTATTTAATTCAAATAAAACCTAAAAATACCAACCAAGAGTAATAAATAAGTGTAACAAAATATGTGTTATCAGCTTGACATCGTAGTAGCTCTTCTGGCGATTCTGCGCCTGCTTCAGCTTTTTCCTGATCATCTGGATCTGCTGCGTAGTATCTTGGACAAAGTCCAAGCCAAGCAACTCCCTATCTCCAAACTCCGACCAGCAGGTAGGAGTACGACACCTCCTACCGTACAACGCCTCGTAGGATGCCATGCCCAGGCTAGCATGAAAACTGTTGTTGTACTAAAACTCAACCAACGGAAGGTACTGTTGGACGTTTAGCAAGTGCACTAGTCGTACAAGTAATAAAATGATGAGTAAAGATCGTTCCCACGAGGAATTGTGTTCAATCACCAATATACCATAGAAAACTGATTGTAAGTAATTTGTCACCAGAAAATTGATTGTAAGTAATTTGACACAAAGTAAATGTGGATTAGGAATTAATAAAACAACAAGTAGTCAGAAAACAACTTTCCTCCATAATAACCTATGTAAAAAAACTGATCATATGATGAATTCCTTTCCATGTGATGTTAATCAACCTTTTACTTATCATCAAGATGTAATCCCTTACTACCCTGATAGATACATTAATCAGAAACCCCAATCCCTTGGTGATCTCTTTCTTAATACATGCATGAAATGCTAAAGTCTTAAGATTACATCAGAACTCTAGCATCAATCCCTTGAGTACTAGAATTCTGATGTTGAGATTATTAAATACAGAAGTCATATAAACATCCTTGTTCTATATTACTTCCTTAATAGAGATAATTAAATCAGAAAATCTCAAATCACACATGAAAAATACTTCATCATATTAATCAAATCAAAATAATATTATCATGGAGTTCTATTGCATTCAGACTACAAAGACTCTACTCAGACATGACTAAAGAATAGATAAGAGAAGAAGAAGCAAACTTTATTTCCATGTTGAAAGTCTTCAATCTCCAAACTATTACAAGGAAATCCTAATACAAAAACTAAAACCTAAGAGAATTTAGAGAGAAGTCAGACTAAAGTTTAAGAGAGAGAGAGAGAGTTCACATCCTTCAGATCCAGATCTCCTTTCTAAGTGTCAAGGCTTTGCCTTATATAGTGTTACAATTAAAAACAAAAAACTGATGTGGGCGCTAAAACGTCCATAAGTGACCGTTTTAGCGTCCATGCTTTACGTATGCTCAACTGCTTTTAACTGATTCCAACGCTAAAACGTTAAGGAATGACTGTTTTAGCGTCCAAACTTGGTGAATGCTCAACTGATTTTAACTGACTCCAACGCTAAAACTCTTGATTTGGACGTTTTAGCGGTGAAGACCAGAATCCTTTTCCACTTTAGGGCGCTAAAACGCTTATTGCAGGCCGTTTTAGCGCCCAAGACCAGCAATTTTCCATCTTCTAAGTGCAGCAGCGCGCTAAAACGCTCTGTGTGGGCGTTTTAGCGCTCATCACCAGCAAGTTTTGGCCTCTTCCTATAGCAGGGCGCTAAAACGCTCAGTGTGAATGTTTTAGCGCTCAACACTTAGGCAATTTTTCTCCTCTTGAGCTCCAGAATCTTCTTCCTTCTCCAGTTGTCTTTCAAGCTTGCTTTTCCTACAAGAATCATACAAATTTCCAATAAAGCTCTTGAACTTGTAATTGACGACACCTTAGGACATTAACCTTGTTTTTCATCATTTAATCACACAATTTGATCCTAATTCCTGCTAAAAACCATGATGAACTAAGGGTTCATCACAATTCCCAGATTTGAATATTGTTGTCCTCAGCAATAACTTTAAATACAGAGAAAGACTTGAGATTCTTTACACATGAAATTTATGAGGTTGGATTGAAATATGACAGATCAACTTTCCAAGATACAATCTAACAACCCAGCAATCTATCTTTTACTATGACTTGCTTAACCTCATCACAATGACTTTCAACAGATCAGTAAGATGAAATGCAGAGAACTTCAACACAAAACACCCCCTCACTTGGAACTCCTCAAAAATTGTGAGAATAAACTCTCTTGCACTCTAGTGTCTAAGGGTGTACTCTTCACTCAATCTCTACTGCACTCAAACTACTATAAGCTTGCCCATCTTCTCACTTTCCATAGTGACAGTGATTCATAAGCAGAACAAAAGAGGCTTTGGTGGTATGACTTGACTAGGAATAGGATTCTGTATAGAAGAAGGAAAAATGGCTTGGCACGTAGTTGGCTAAATGTAGGATTTGATGTTGTAGAAGGTTAGATAGATGAATCAGATTCAGATAAGAGGAGGATCACTATTGAATTTATCTATGTACTCCTTAATCCTTCTCATTCTCTTCTTCCTTTTCATTTACTCTTTTCACCAACTTTCAACACTTTGTGTTGTTTTGATTTCCCTTTTTTCCTCATTTCCTTTTTCTTTTCCTTTTCCAAACCAAGCACTTTGTGCCTTTACTTCTTTTTTTTCTTTTTCATTCTTATTTTTCTCCAAATTTCCAACACTTAACACTTAATATTTTTGTTCATTGCAGAAACACCTTTCTCCAACAGAGCTTTCCTCCTTACCCCTTATCTGAACACATAATCTGAAAATTTAGGATCTGGAATAAGTGCAGGGCTATTAATTTTATCACAAAAAGTTTGGCTTAAGGCTTCCATGCAATAGGAAAATTTGGTTCAAAAGAAAAATGCCTCAATGAACTCTACTTTACAAACCATGAACTATTTCAAGTTAGAAACAGGGCAAGTTCTAGAGTTACTCATACAGTGAAGTGCTCTCTGAACAAAAAAATTTCTGTATAGGCTCAATGTCTCACAGTTCAGAGTGCATGCTTGAATTCCTCTATATACATCAAACTGATCTCTCTACTCCTCACATAGCATGAGTATTGCAAACATATCATTTAGCACACATGCAAGGATTTCAAATTGCATCAAAATTTTTTGATCAATCATGTAAAACTTTGATCATCCTATCCTCATAAAATTCACATCATCTCAACTCTAAATCCAACCTTTGTACATATACAACACTACCTAAACTACCTAAAACTACATTCACAAGAATTTAAAAGAAAGGATTGAGATGTTTCCCTGTTTGTGGCTCATCAACTGTGTGTCATCATCAACTGTGTGATACCACCATAATCATGTCATTCATTCACACCCCATTCCCAGATTTAAACGTTGCTGTCCCCAGCAACTAATTTAAATCTAAAAAGCAGTTGACAAATTCTGAAACACATTCACATATCAACAAATAGCATCAGTACTATTTCAAAAGTGCATCATTCAAACAGAGAATCTCAATGTACTAACAAATGTACAAAATTAAAAATAATACCACAGGTAACTAAAAGTATCCAAAATAAAACCATAAAAACAGAAAATGTGTAAAAACAAAATGAGGAGTCTAGTCAGTAGACTCTTCATCATCACTAAACACCAAATATGAGCCTGGATCAGCAGTAGGCAAGGGGTTGTACTCAGGATCAATACCCCTGTCCTCATCCATAGCACCAGTATCAGCAGCAGCAGCAGTGGTCTCTGTGGTAGTAGCATCAACACCAGGCTGTCTCTCTGAAGTAGGTGCAGCATGGGAAGATGTAGCACCATCAGCAGGCGCAGCTCCATCCACATGATCAGCATAGTGAGTCCGGGCCATTGCCTCAAAGGCTTCCTCCTCATCAGAATGAGGGTATACAGCAGGCTGGTAATCAATAACATCTAAGCCCTGAGCCTCACATATAGATTTCATCATCGTCACCATATATGTCTGAAATGAGTGCTGGCTGGACTGCATAAACTGGAGACGCCTGCGCAAATGTCTCATACGGAAGTCAGTATTCACCGTCCATTGCTCCCCTGACCGTAGCCTCTCTTCTAATTCATCATCACTCTGAGCTGTAGATTTCCTACCAGGAGTCAATCCTGTGACCTCCCCTCCTCCTATCTTCAATTGCTTTGTTATCATTGCGGCATCAATTGTAGGGTGCAATTTAGTTGGTGCCCCATTATCAGTAACATCTACACCAGCTTTCTGACAAAGCAACTGAATCAAGGAACAGTGACCCAAAGCAGCAGAGTCACTGTCAGAGTGAGCCATATCATAAATGTTGTCCTGAAGAAGAATAGGAAGTTCCACCTTCGCCTTTGTCATGATAGTGTGAATCAGGACAGCTCTCTTCAGGATGACCTCTGCCTGGTTGGAAGAGGGCATGACATTTGAGATTACAAAGTGAAACCAGACTCTAGCCTCACCATTTAAATGCCGCAACCAAATCAACTTAGGAGCAACCTTATCCTTGGTTAACTCCCAAGTTTCACCAGGTTTAGCTATAGTCTGCAAAATAGGCTCAGCTGCCCCCATCTTGGTCCAGGTTTCAAAGTTTGGGTCACTCCTTCTTGGTGGAATTTCAATATTCTGCCAGTTCTTCCTGAACTCACAACTGGCATTATTGATATAGTCACAGAACCTTATCTTCAGCAGCTTTTGGATGGTGTGAGCATCATACTTCACTTTCTTTCCCCTCACCCAGCTAGTGAAGGTCCTCTGGCCTCCTTGATCTCCGTTAAACACATTAGCAAAGAATTCCCTTGCTATGTTAGGACTGCTATCACCCAATATTCTTCCAAAGGTTGCCCAATCCCTGGTCTTCAGCTGAGACTGAAACTGAGGATATTCATCCTTTTCTAGAACAAATTTTCTTTCTCTCACAAATGGCCTCTTGGAAGTCTTGTCAGTATAACGTTTCTCATGTTCCTCACTTTTCCAAAAGTGAGCATCAAACTGTGGGGTAGGCTCAGCCTCAATATCTCCTCCTTGATTCACTCGGGCTCGCTTCTTATATCTCTTCTTCCCCTGTGTAGAGGGAGCTGGTTGAGAAGGAGAAGACATTGTGCCTACACAACAAGAGAAAATCAGTCCAAATGTCAAACAATTACATATCATGAATCCAATTCCACAATTCCAGATTTAGAACTCTTGTAGTGAGGAATTTTGATCAAAACATGTATGAATTACAACCCCACAATGCCATAATGTAGACCCTCAATTTTGTATGAAACAGGGCCTGGGCGCTAAAACGGTCACACTGAGCGTTTTAGCGTCCTGGCCTTAAACGTGTGTAAAAACTGGACGGGCGCTAAAACGTTGAAACCAAACGTTTTAGCGCCAGGCCAATTTTTGGGTCAGGCATTTCCACGAACACCTTGTGTGTGTGTGTGTGTGTGTATTTGCATATATGAATTATCATTGAGGGAATTTCTTCTAAACCCCAAACAGATGGAAACAACAGCATGATTCAAACATGAACATTTAGTGACAATCTAATCATAGAAATATAACATGTTCATGAATCAAAAGTGGAACTCCCATGGTTGTAAAGTAAACCCATAAACCCTAAGGCAATCCAAATTGAAAGATAAAGAAAAGTGGATGAGTACCTGAAATGGGAGTGGATGAGGTGCAATGAAAGAGTGCAGCAAGAACTCAAGATACAGGGAAAAAGAAAAATGAAGACGTAACACTCAACAATGGAGACGTAGAACTCAGAAATACTGTGAATGAAAGAAGTGAGAGGGAAACCGTGTTTATGAATAAGTGACGGGGCGCTAAAACGTTGGCTGAGCAGCGCTTTAGCGTCCTTGTCCAGAGAAATATGCACACTTTGTGCAGCACAGCGCTAAAACGGTCATAATTAGCGCTTTAGCGCGTTTGGCCAGAGTGCCTGTATTGGTGTTGTTGGTGAACGCTAAAACGGTCATAGTGAACGTCTTAGCGCGCACAACCAGAGAGTTTCATAATGATGGAACTCTAGGGACGCTAAAACGGTCAGAGGTAACGTTTTAGCGCCCAGCACATAGCAAAAATTTCTCTTTGATTTTTCAAAAAAAATTTCCCTTTTACTTCTTCATCTTATGGATATGGTATGAACATGGAATTACATACCTAGTACAGTGGGTTGCCTCCCACTCAGCGCTTGTTTAACGTCACGAGCCTGACGGGTATGATCTATTTTACCTCTAATAGAGCAACTGTCAGTAGTTGCCTATCCACAGCACTTCCAACATATAACTTCAATCGTTGACCATTGACTGTAAAACTTCTGTCCGAATCCAAAGAACTGATTTCTACAGCCCCATATGTTCCCTGGAAACAGCTTCAACCTGGAATTGAACAGAAGTACTTGATCCCCCACCTTGAAGTCTCTAGGTGTGATCTTCCTATCATGCCATAGCTTTGTCTTTTCCTTATACAAACTGGCACTTTCATAAGCAGACAAACGGAACTCATCCAATTCATCTAGCTGTAAT